>NC_067142.1:47325067-47629726 GCF_903995435.1 Acomys russatus
AGGGTCTATTTGCGGTCACTCCCATCTTCCAAACCCAGCCCCAAGTCACATCCATCCATCCATCTATAGGTTTGCCTTTTCTAAGTGCCTTTTCAATGTAGAATCACACACTCTTTTTGCCCTGCTTCTGTTACTAATTTCACTGTAAGCATGTTTTGGAGATTTATTCACTTTAGCATGTGTAATATTGTATCCCTTTTTAACGGTCAGATTTCCTATTGTGAACAATACCACTTTTTGAGATCAGTTCACTGGCTGATGGGCATCTGAGTTGCTTTCCTTTTCTGCTATTGTGGATGAGTCTGTAAGCATCTGTATTGGACAGGAGCAGGCAGGATTTTACTCATCTTGACTAAAGAACCCGGATGGAGCACTGACTTTTACAGCAACTCTGTAACCCAAGAAAGTTCTAGTACAGTTTTTGTGATTACACTGGTGTCCAGTGACCTGTTTTATGATAGAATTCTATCCAACTAATTATCTGAGATAGCCAAAATATCCTGCCTTAAAACCAAAGCTATATGCTGAGAATTAATGCCCTATTATTTCCCACTTATTAAAGAAATTCTCTTAGAACAATATAGTTTAGCTTGAGGCTTTGCGGGACTCCCAACAGTGGGAGTGGGAGTGTCTCTGACTCTTTTTGCGTACACTTAGGACCTCTTTTCTCCTACTAGGTAGCCCTGTCCAGCCCCGGCTTGAGGGCTTGTGCCTAGTCTTCTGCATCTTTTCATGCCATGTTTGCTTGACCTCACTGGGAAGCTTGCTCTTTTAGGAAGGACAGCAGAGGAGCGGTGGATCTGGGGGAGAGGAGAGCTGGAGGAGGGTATTGGGAGGAGTAGAGGGAGCAGAAGCTATGGTTTGGATGTACCATATGAGTGAACAATAAACAAAAAATAAAAAAGAACAGAGCACACATGCTCATAACATCTCAGGAAGAGTTGCTACTCACTTTGCCTTCATTATACTTCCTAGTTCAGGATCCATTTTTAGTGAAAGTCACCTATATTTTATATTTTCATTTAGTTAAACTGTTTTGCTCAGCTATAAATTGTACAAATATTAGCTATAACCACTGTCAAGAAGTACACTACAGTATTTACCACGCAGCCTTTCTTGCTCAGTTACATGAACCCTGAAAATGGAGGAGCAGTGGATCTGAGGGAGAAGGGGGTGGGGGGAGACTGGGAGGAGTGAAGTGAGGGGAGGCTGGGGAGGGGACCTGGGAGGAGTGAAAGGAGAGGTGGCGGCAGTCAGGAAGTATTGTATGAGGGAAGAATAAACAAAAAGAAAAATGAAACCAAGAAGCTTATCTTTGTCACACCATCTCAAGATAGTACAATTCTGTCAGGCACTAAATGGTTTTCTTAATAAACATTTTATTTGGTCAGTGGAAAAAGTGTGAGTTCTAGTAAGGGGAGAATTTGCTTTTAGTATACCTGTGACCACGCTTATTATATAAGGTTAGTTTTAGACATTACATGTTGTTGTTGTTATTATTATTATTATTTTGTCTTTTACCTACTTCCCCTTCTTATCACAATTGTATTTTAGGAATGAAGACATTTTGAATTTTTCACTCAGTTGTTACAAAAGGCTGGGCAAGGTTGCCCCTTGCTAACTACTCTGATCCGTAAAGGTGAACTCACGGGACACGGCTTTACTACCTGAGGAGAGAATCCGATAGCCGTCTCCTCTGGGAAGCAGTCGTATGCCATTTCTGGTCCAGTGAATTGAGGGAACTGGAACTCCTGATGCAGAGCAGGTCAAGACCACTGGAGCCTGTCTGGTTACCAGGAAGTCCATCAGCTCATCAGCTATGGCGGGAGGAACTAAAACAGCAACGAGAGAAAGCCATACGTTTCCACTCATCCCTTCACAGCCCCAAAGCCATTGGTCCCTCTTCTCTCTGATGCTCAGAGACTGAGTGCTAAGCAGGTGGAAAGAGAAGCTGGCTGGTGAGAAGACAGCACTGTGTGACATTCTATCCACTTTCCAGCCAGTTCTACCTTGGACAGTGAGATCCACTGCTCTCTTGTCCTCCCCAGCATCGCTCGTCACCGTGCACTCATAACTGGCCGTGTCATCCACAGAGGGGGAAATGATGACAAGTGAACCCGAAGAAAGGAGCCTAGAGGAGAGATTCCATGTTAGTTTCCATGTCTTTAGCAGTTGGTATAGCAAGGGGCTCAGATTAGCCTAGGGAAAGCACTGCTCTTTCGTGTTAAATAAGTCACTTATCTGATGCAAATTTTGCCTATCAAAATCCAACTTTATATGACAGATGGTCTAAACTTTGTATTAATGAGAAACAGCTGCCTGGAAGTGACTGAACACTGAATCTTACATTTTCCAAATACATGTATCATAATCAAACTTTTTATCCTAGTGGGCAAAGTATATTGACAGCCACTGTTTAATAGCATAGAATATATTCCTGGCTTCATTTGACATGCTTCACATAAAGGATCTCAAAATTCGTCAGTGATTTTGTTGGTGGATATTTGGTTACCAGTATGATATGTAAGTGACTAGGGCTTTATCTGTTTCACTTCCTCCCCTGCTTCACATGCCTCTCTACATGTCATGGCTATTTTGGAGATGTACCATGCATATGTGTATATGCATATTTATGCCCATAAAATAAATAAATAAGTATATAAGGGCATGCACATATATTTAACATGCATAATATGTGTATCTATGTGAATCTATTGGCAAGCTTTCCATAATGTATACTTAATAAACAAAATGAATGTTTAGGAGGCTTAGAAACACTCACACAAGACTTTAATGTAACTTTAAATTAGGGTACCAGCTTTCTTTAAACTGCAATATTGGAATAGAAGCAGTTTAATGTGGAGCTGGGGAGATTGCTCAGTGGGTAAAACACTTGCCTCATACATGTGAAGACCAGTAATCAGATGCCCTGTAATCCAAGCACACACAGTGGCCCATGTGTAGTTTCTGACGTGGAAGGCAGAGACGGGTAACAGAGTAAGCCGGCTCACAAGAATAGCCATATAGGTGAGCAGGTTGATTGAGAGCTCCTGATACAGTGAATAAGACAGAAGAGCAGTTGAGGACTACTCTTGCTGTCAGCCTCAGGGTTTCATATGCACATACATGTGCAGCTTTGCTACACTCCCACATGTACCCACATATACGCATTACATGTATATGCATGTATACTTGATAATGGAAGAAGAAAAAAAGAATTGAGTTTGTTTTTCATGGAAGTGTATTTGACATGCCTCCTATGCATTTTCCACACAAGATCTGCTTTTAAGTCACCGAGTCCAATGCTGAACATTACAAGGGTGAGAAGGCCAGAGCTGATAGAATTTAAGTGGAATCCTTCTGGGCTTCATATTTTCTGGCAAATCAGAACTACTTCTTGTCAAATACTATGACGGTATTTGGTGTTAGCACTCTGGCAGATCCTTTGATGGGATAACTAACCATTAGCTCAATTGAGAGATGTTGTTGTCTCAAAGCAGTAGAAATTCTCAGTGACTTAAAGTTTAGCCTTCAAGAAATATATACCTCCATATTGGAAGCTCTGGCAAGACAGCTGGAAGAGTGTGAGAAACTGGAGAACACACTGTTTGCTTCTACCCACCCAAACAACCAAATGTCTATGTTCTATTCAAGGTATTAAATGTGATTTTTATTTGACAACTAAAGCTTGTATTGACTTCCACATAATAATTTGCCTTTTACATGAAAAGATATGTTTATGTCTATTGTCATAAAATCTAGAAAGTACCAAACCAGGATAAACAAGCTTACACACCTCAACAAAAGCCACCATAGGGCATGTGTATGGGAAAGTTGCATCTTTAATTTAAAAAAGGCAATTAATTTTATTCCTTCTCAAGTCTCTGATGGGGTTGAAGACCACATAGTTTAGTTTTACATTTCAGCTTAGTTGTTTAGGGGTTAAGAGGTTTTTAGGTCTAAATAGATGTTTTAAGTTGATAATGATAAGATATGATAGATATTGATTTACATTCAGAATTTTAGATGCACCAAGATAGGAAAGATGCTTTCTACAAAGATGTTTTCTACAAATAGCCAAAACACTATGAACTAACATTTATATAATTCCTGATTGTTTCATGGTTCTTCTTGCTGAAGGTAGATTGTCATATATATATGTGTAATGATATAAATGTATATGTAAAAACTAAAAAAAAAGTACTTAATAAAAAAAGTGGAAATCAAATTCCATTTTAAAGGAATATTGTCTACGAGTTGGCTAATTCTTCATTCTTTATACACTTGCTTCCTCTGTTGCTGGGGACAAAATGCTGATTATGTAAAAAAAAGTTTCTAAATGTTAGGTGGGACTGTTTTCCAGTGGCATTACCTTTACTACATTATGTTAAGTGAAATTAGCCTGGCACAGAAGAGGTTCTGTCTGTTCTCATTATATACTGATGATAAGAAGTTAACTCACTCATTATGATCATTTCTAGCTCAATCCATTTATCCACAAACTAAGGCACCAGCCAAGGACAATACAGGAGGTAAACTTTAAATCCCTTCCCAGATCTAGCCAATGGTCAGAATATTCTCCACAGTTGAGTGGAGAGTGTGATACGACTTTCTCACGTACTCTGGTGCCTCACATTTGACCATGTCCCCTGGAGGGGGAGACCTGGTGGCACTCAGAGGAAGGACAGCAAGTAGCCAAGAAGAGACTTGATACCCTATGAGAATATATAGGGGGACGTAATCCCCCTCAAGAACAGTCATAGGGGAGGGGAATAATGGGAAAATGGGGGGGGGGGAGGAATGGGAGGATACAAGGGATGGGATAAACATTGAGATGTAACAAGAATAAATTAATAAAAAAAAAAAAAAAGAAAAGGAAAAAAAAAAAAAAAAGAAGTTGAGCTAACAGAAGTGATGAACAGAATAGCGGTTACCAGGTCTTAGGAATGACAGCGGGGGATGGACATGCAATGCAGGTGGTACAAAAGTGCAGTTACATAGAGGAATATGTCTAACTAATTATCTGAACATTTCAAAATAGCTGTTAGAAAGGATTGTTAATGTTCTTTTATTGGGGAGGGGTGAGGCAAGATTTCTCTGGGTAGCCCTGACTCTTTAGGAACTCGCTCTGTAGACCAGTCTGGCCTCAAGCTCACATAGACCCACTTGCCTCTGCCTCCTGAGTGCTGGGATTAAAGGCATGTGTGACCACCACCTGGCAGATTTTTAATGCTCTTAACACAAAGGGTATGCATGTATGAGTTGGTAGATATGGCAATTGTCCCAATCTAATTATTATGCATTGTATAAATGTATTGAAATAATATATAGTATCAATAACTATGTACAATTGTGTCAATTAAAAATTTAAGAATATGGTTTCCTTGTGGGACTCCAGGGTGGGCACACAGAGAAAGGGGAAGCAGGCCATCTAGAGTAGACCTGATAGGCTGTGGTCATATGGTGGGAGAGGAGGTCCCCTGCTCTTAGAGGTCTAGGGGAGAGGAATAGGGCAGAAGAGGGAGGGAGGGTGGGAATGAGAAGATACAAGTTAGGGGATAAAAACTGGGATGTAATCTGAATAAATTTATAATAAATTTTTTAAAAGAAAAAATTTAAAATATTAAAAATAATGAATTATTCTTACCTGTAGGAATTTTGATTTTGATCTACATTAAGAAGTTGTCCATTTTTCCTCCAGTTGATCGATGGTTTTGGTATCCCTGTAGCTTCACAGGCCAGAGTAGTCTGGACATTCACTGTCACTGTTACATTGCTTGGACCCATAGCAATAGATGGAGGAACTAATGCAACAAGAGGGAAACATACTCAGCAAATAAAAAGCTGTTTGAAATAGTCCTGAGGACCTGAAATTTGTTATTAGTAGTTTACCATATAATTAAGTCACCACAAATAGTCACAAACTGTACTACGGTAATAATACCCGCAGTAAAGGGTCAATACGGGCCTTTTCTTGGTCATTGAAGTTCAGATCTTTGTGAACTCATTAGTTTCAGTTACAAAAGAGAAATCTGACCCAAAGCCTGGGTGTATTTTTGTAAGTGTATATTCACCATGGACTTGAAGATCTATTCGTCTCCGGTCTGTTCCAGCCACACTGGTTGCCATACACAGATACCGCCCAGTATCTGCGACATGTGCTGACTGAATGTGAAGGAATCCATTTTCCAAGATGGAGTATCTATAAGAAAGATCACAGAGAAGCTCCGAATCAATCCCTTTCAAGTATTTACACTGCAACTCAGATAACTGTTAAAGACTTGGCAAAATCTGCTGTTAGTCTTTTTCTGTTCCGGGTGACACATATTTACAGTGCCACTGGAGGAGGGAAAGGCTGCAGCGCAAAGGTGTATAGCCACAGGTGTGTGGTCTTGATGAGTTATAATCATAGGACTTATGCTTATAAAATACTAAATTTTGATTCTCATCTTAGGATGCAAATGTTCATTGTAAACATAGTAGGACCGAAACAATTAATTAGGAAACACAATTTGAAGACTCACATTTCATTTTTCTCCTTACCATATTTTCTTCCCTTTTTAGAACTGTTACCTTGCATGGCTCTCGGCTAGCACAGCTCCATCCTTTCTCCATGCTATCCTTGGAGTTGGCACACCTTCAGCAAAGCATTCCAGTGTGATTGACTTATTTAAGAGAGTGACAAGACTCTGGGGACCACCACTGATGCTCGGAGGAACTGAACCAAAACCAAACACAACAGTCTAGTTAAAATAAATAGCGCAGCCTTCACTAAGACTCCGGAGAGCTTTAGGTGAAATGGGTAGCTTTGTCTACACTAATCTAGCTTAGAATGAATAGAATTATAGTCTAGCCTGTGAAGTCTCACTCAAGACATCCTGCATTTGAAAATAAAGGCTAGTTGGGGAGAAGGATTTAAATCCCTGACACAGTATGTGAAGTCTGGCCCTCTGTGATAGAGGCGTGAGTATAATCCAGTTTGGGTCTGACGCAAATTAAAGTTGATATTTCTTATTTCTCTTCAGCCAAATAATGGTCAAAGAATGTTAATGCTGGAACAGCTTCACTTTAAATAAAGAACAGAAAGTGGGCTGTTTTAATGGACAGCACATCTGTGCTTAATCATGAGCGTCTCAGAACAGGCATTTTATTAATCATAAAGTTCACATGGGAATACGAAGCCTGAACTTTAATTTTAGTATTAGAGATATTAGTCGCGTGGGTCAACCAGTATGTCGTAAAATTTCTTGTGTTAAAATCCAAAGTTATGGATGGAAATCTACATATCTTTGTGACTTTTGGCAAGTTTCGGCACCTAGATATGCATATTTAAGAAAATTACAGTAGTATGGCAGAGTTTAAGAGCTTTGGAACACTGTGCGGATGTACAGTGTGATGTTGAACCACCACCAATAAAGGCAAACGAAATGATGGGCCATTTCTCATGCACAGATGTAGTGTGGTGGTTCCCTCTCGGCTGGACGATGCAGACTGTTTGGATCTGCTAATAATTCTGTATGTGGAAGTGTGTATGTGCATGTGTGTGTGTGTGTGTGTGTGTGTGTGGTGGGTGTTTGTGGAATGTGTATGTGTACCTGGATGTGAGTGTGCCCCTGTGTGTGTGTTTGTGTGGTATTCCTTTATGACGGCGTAATATATCTCTAGATCTACATCTTGGAGCTGAATTAATTTGCAATAGAGGTCTAATATCAGGCCTATATGGCACTTTCTCAAGTAAATAGCATGGCCACAGGATTTATTTAATACGTTTCTGAAAACATTATCATCTCTTAGAATATCCTTGGTGAAAATTTCAAATTGTGAGATGGCAACTTGTCTTACCATTTACAGTGAGGATAAATTCTCTTGTAGTCTTTCCTGCGATGTTGCTGGCTACACAGGTGTAATTGGCTGTGTCTCCCAAATCTGCATTATTAATTTGCAAGTATCTTCCTCCAGACAGAACTCTTACCCGAGGTGTTGCCTGGATTTAAAAAGTAAAAGCTACCATCAAAATGTCAGTGAAATAAAACATTTTCTTAGTTATTTTACTGGTATGTGTGTGTGTGTATGTGTGTGTATGTGTATGTGTGTGTGTACATGTGTGTGCATGTGTGCGTGTGTTTAGAGGGTATGTGTTCTATGTGCATTTGGGTTAGGGGCCTTGTGGAAGCCAGAAGGGGGCACTGGATCTCTGAATCTTGAGTTACAGTTGTTTGTGAGGCACACACCATAGATGCTAGGAACTGAACTCAGGTTCTCTGAGACAGCAGCAAGTACTCCCAACTACTGTGTCATCTCTTCAAACACCAAATCCTATTTTATAACAGCAAAAATAAAAAGAGTGAACCACAGCATTGCCAACTAGCAAGGCTTGCTTATGTAATAGCTTAGGTCCCTTTCACTGCCTCAATGACTTTGGTTAAGTCAATGGTACAGTGCCTCCAATGCCATAAAACGAAGAGAAGCAGGGAAGGTGGGTGGGTGATTCAAGTCAAGCCTTTCTCAGTCCTGTTTAGGACTTTTTCTAGAAGCCAGTAACTACCAGAATGAGGATAACCAAAGCCTTCAAAGTCAGCTTTCATTCGACTGTAAACAGCTGGTGAGAATCTTGAGTTGATGCTGTCAGCAGGGACACATTGCCCAATCAGAAGGAACTTTAGAGACACTTGGGCTGTCCTTTGGGATTCTGATCTCAGAGAGCTGTCTGTGGGAGATACTATAGATATGTCTGGCCACTGAGCCCAAATTCCAACCATGGAAATTTAATTAACAGCTTCATCCTGGAGACATGGTAGACCAGTTCTTTCGAGCCCCTGATGGTCTCTACCCTTTGTTTAAGACAGAGCCGAGAGTTTCAGTTTGTACTTCAACCTATAGGTTTCAGGAGACACAACCATGTGCCAGTTTCTAGATGGCCATGAGTTTAAATATCTATGGTTTGGCCCAAATCAACTACTAAGCAAAGGCTAGAAAGAGAAGGCAGGTGACTGAAGACCCCTTTGCCTGTCTGTGCAGTTGGGAGTAACTAGTAGGTGGAAGTGATTGGGTTTTTATCACTTAGCAAAGGATCCTCAACTGTTTTTGCTTCTTAAAAATGAATCTATGGAGTCAAGTGGAAGGTTTACCTGTAACTGCTCCCCGTCTTTGAGCCACATGATCATAGGTGGGGGCACTGCATCTGATTTGCATTCCAGGGTCACCTGTCTGTTCTTCAGCACAGTGAAGTCCTGGGGTTCATCCATTCCAGCAATATTAGGAGGCACTAAGTATGACAGCATCATATCAAGAGCATTTGATAAATGGGATGGAAATGATCCATCAGTGTCCAACAATGGTTACATTTACTGTACAATTAGAGGCATGGGCTGCAGATATGTGGGTCATTCAATTTATGGTGCAGATAATTAACAAATTGGATCTTTATTATTTAGCAGTTTTGTATTAATTAAATAAGGAAATCTTTCCAACAAAGACATGAATAGCAACATAATCATAGCATCATCACCATTTGACAGGTGGTGAGGAGGTGGAAGCACACCGGTCCCTCAGTTAGCATCCACACTGGGCAATACTCTCCCCTGACTATTAAAAAATTACCAAGTCAGACACTGCCTATTACAATATGAAGGACCATGCCCATTTTTCTTTATTTATACAGAAACATTGCTTAGTAAATCATATTTAAGATTTATTTAGGTACGTCTAAATTTTGAGTAGGGATATCAGGGACACTTCAGTTCCAGACAACCTGCATTGCCTATTCATGTAGGCTCTGAAAATTTGATAAAGATCTGTTTAGTTTTCACACATTCCTCCTCATGAACAGTAACTTAAATTTATATGTGAAAGTAATATTCAAAGGACCTAGTTAATACAAACTTTCTGAAAAGTAGCATGGCAGGGATTTTAAAAATCCTTAGGAGTATATTATGTGTATGTGCATGCATGTGAAAGCAAGTAAGTGTATTGCAGAAAAAATTAAAAATAAAGGGAATAGACTAACATATTGTCAATGTAGGTAAAAAGACAGAAACTGCCTAAATATCCCCCAAAGGGAGTAAGGTATAGTAGGGTAACATGCAATCTTAAAAATGAGGCCATAAGTTTAATGCCTATATTTTCCTTGGCTGGTGCCTTAGTTTGAGGAGGACCCTAGGACCCAGATCGGCCTGTCATAAAGTTCTTCTTGTAGGTTTCCAGGACCCTGTGGGTCCTACTATTTCCCCATTCTTCCATGCTACTCTCGCCTAAAGTGTATTCTTGTTACATCTCAATGGTTATCCCATCCCTTATATCCTCCCATTCTTCCCTCCCTCCCATTTTCCCATTAGTCCCCTCCCCTATGATTGTTCCTGAGGGGGATTACCTCCCCCTGTGTATGCTCATAGGGTATCAAGTCTCTTCTTGGTAACCTGCTGTCCTTCCTCTGAGTGCCACCAGGTCTCCCCCTCCAGGGGACATGGTCAAATGTGAGGCACCAGAGTACGTGAGAAAGTCGTATCCCACTCTCCACTCAACTGTGGAGAATGTTCTGACCATTGGCTAGATCTGGGTAGGGGTTTAAAGTTTACTGCCTGTATCAAACCCCTACCAAGACCTAGCCGACAAACATGATATTCTCCACCGTTGAGTGGAGAGTGAGATCTGACTCTCACACGAACTCTGGTGCCCCTTTTCTGACCACGTCCCCTGGATGGGGAGGCTTGGCGGCACTCAGAGGAAGGATAGCAAGTTACCAAGAAGAGACTCGATATTCCAAGAGCATATATAGGGGGAGGAGGTCTCCCTCAATCACAGACATAGGGGAGGGGAGAAGGGGGGAACCAGGAGGGAGGGAAGAATGGGAGGAAACAGGGAAAGGGCTAACAATGGAGATGTAATATGAATAAATTAATAAAAAATGTAAAAAATAAAATAAAAATAATTTCAAAAAAAGAATAAATTAATAAAAAAATTAAAAAAGAAAAAAAAATGAGGCCATAAGATGATATAATTGTTAACAAAGGAATGGTCATTACACTGTTAAGTGAGACATAAGGCGATGTAAATTCTGTTCTGTGCTATCACCTTTTCCTGTGCTTCCCCCAGCCAGTTGCAAGCTCTAGGCTTAAGCAATTTTCCTGCTTCAACTCCCTAGAAGCTAGGACTAAAGATGTTTGCTATACTATGTCTAGCTATGATTATGTTTTTGCAGGAAAATGTTTACATGAAAAAAAAACACATTGTATCCTTATGTGGTAAGACTAAGGATTATTTTTATTCTCCCCTTTATTGTAACTTATATTTTATTGTTTTTAAATCAACAGGTTTGAGTTGTTTGTGTGAAAAGAAGACAAATAACTCAAAACTCCACCGAACTACATCCCAAAGAACACATAAGTTATTTATTGTAACAATAAAATTTGTGGTACATAGATATTTGTTAATTTATAGACATATGATGTGCTGGGAAATGCCAACGTCTTCTCTGATATAGTTTCTAACTCGGTTTGTGTGTGAACCAAACATAAATCAGCACATTTACCATGTACTCTCACTAAGTACTCCTTGTCAGCATCCCCTGCAGGACTGGACGCCAGACACGTATATCTTCCTGTATCCTCCACCTGCAAAACCCAAACAAACAAATTATGCAGTGTTACCATGCTGCCGATGGGAATAAGAATTCAGTAGAACTAGCAGGACTACCATATAAGGCAAAATGACATAAGGCCGTGCAACAGATGAAGCAAACTTTATCACTATAGTTAGTGTTTGGATTGCACATTGGCTTATATCTCTGTTATGTACAAAACTATGTTTAAAGGAGCTTTAGAGATTAATATAAGAGACTCAAAAAAGCACATATAAGTATATAGTTATGTATGACTATAAAAGATCTAGTACCAGATACGGTAGCTGGGTGGTCAATATTTAATTTGAAGAAATAATGTCCACAGGTTCATGTTGCAGACCATAAACTTCAATAACACCCTTTCTGAAGGAAATGGAGTATATTTACAAAAGCAAATGATAAATAAAACACTAGATTACTAAACCAAGCACAGTAATACCACATCTTGACTCTGTCATTGAGATATACGGTGGCAGAATGCTGTTTGACCGCAGAATCTATTTGAGCAAAACCCAAGCCAATTATTTAAAAATCCTCACAAACATGTTGTGCTGGAAGTTGTTTTTCACCTGTATGTTTGGCATTACATGGGACGCCACATCTGGAGATATGATTCCGGCAAACAGGTGACCTTATTATTAACAGAAACATATTCTGTAAAAGTAAGAAATCCCTAGCCATCTCATTTATTTTACTACTTGAACATTCTCAGAATATTGGCATTTTAAAAAAATTCTTATATTCAAAATCAACTTTATAGGTTATAAAAAAGATTTCTGTTAGGCCGCACAAATCCCTTTGGAAAAATGTAAGACTATAATGAAAAACATTTTAAAAATGCTTTAGACAAATGTTCACATAAGCCTTCGATTGGGAATTAGAAAATGCATGTCTGGAGGAGATAACTTAGTGGGGAAGAGCACTAGCTATGAAAGCATAAGGACCTGAGTTCAAATGCCCAGCAGCTGTTTGAAGAGATACATGCATGTATGTATGTGCCTGCAGTCTCAGCACTGGGGAGATGAGTACAAGGTTCAGGAGATGGGGTCAGCCACCCTAGCTGAAAGGCAGACTTGTAGCAATAAGGTTGACTGTGCCAGAGGGGCACAACTAACATCTTGCTCTGGCCTCCACATGCTCTGCACACTCCCATGCATGTGCTACATAGAGAGAAACACATTGTGTGCGTGTGCGTACACACACACACACACACACACACACACACACACACACACACACACGTCATTTACTAGATAATAACATTTGATTTTCTTATCATGTCTTTAAGACCTCTAACTCTTCTCTGCCAACTCTTGGTCATTCCAGATTGATGAAATTCCCTTCACTTGTCTTCAGTTTGCCAAACCTGGCGCTACTCAAATTTTACTTCCTCCAGGAAATATTTGCCAACAATTTGTTCCCTTCTGCATAGTCAGGGTCATTATTTATAGTTATGGTTTAATGTGTGCTTTGTTGATAAGTTTGAAAAATGGTAATTAAGTAGATGTTTTCAGACTTTGGACAGTTGTTGACATGTGCTATGCTTCAGGAGAAATAAGTATAGTGACAAAGCTTGATAAATGCCTTTGCTTATAGGATGGACACCTCTTGCCGTGGAGCAAAGCACAGACTTAGTTTATAATGGAAGATATTTCAGGAAACTAATATCTATATCATTCAATTCAGAATTTGCTAGGCAGCCATTATGTGCCAGGCATAATGCATGTAGCCAAGAAGTACATCAAAAGACAACATTTGGGCATGTAAAATCTAACGTAGTAAATGCTGTAACAGGTGCACACAAAATGCCATGCAGCACAGTGTAAGCAAGCTTGAGGCTTGGACATGGTGCCATCTTCCATCTCTCTTCTGTTTCCAGTGGTTGGCTTGTCTCACTCCTGGTGGTATCTTTCACGGTATTTTATTTCCGTGAGAGAGAGGGAAAGCTCTTGAAGGATTTTTGACTCAGTGTATGGTTTGAAAGTTTAGACTGACCTTTCTGGGTCCCTGCTGTGTTTGGAATGAAAGGAGAAGCAGGCATGTGCCCCACAACACTGAGAGTGAGCTGTGTTGAGGTCTACTGCCCCACTCCCCACTGTGTTTGGTTCCTGTGCCTCTTTCAAGATAAGTCTTGTTATTTTACATCATACAGAATGATTATTATAACAGTTGCGGCAACAAGAATTTTAACTCTTTTATCTGGATTTTTGTTTATAATATATTTCTATGGCAACCAACACAAATATATCATCATCTTCAGGACCCCCAGAATATGCAATTATATTTATTATTATTATTGCTGTTATTTATATCTGAAGTTTACAAATGAAGGCATTAGGGCACTGATGAAGAATCTTTAACATAAAGTTTGTCTTTATTATTTTTATATAAACATGAAAAATGCTTACAACAATTTATTTCAGCCTTAATTTAATATGTTCATATTTCATATCAGTCTCTTTAAACATAAACCAGAATAACCATCCAATCTTATTGAAAGGTCATTGCATAAAACTGTTTCTCCAGCCTTCCATGTTTGCTGGTTCATTTTGGGGATCAAACATGATTTCTGAAATCTCACACATTGTACACTGAGTTGCTTTCTGCTGTGTAGTAAAGGACTACATAGGAAAAAGTAAGAGCTTCAGGAAAAATATTAACCCAGGGAGTTTTGAAAACACACTTAAGTTGATGAGTAGGGTATCTTGTTTTCTTCAAAATGTTATGTTTGCTTCCTCATCTTCTTCCTAGTCATATATATCATCGGGGAGTCTATCTTTTGCAAAGCTGCAGAGACCAGTGATTTGTTCAGATGCACAGATGTCATTATTCAGCAATTACCATTTATTATGGAACAAGAAGTGAAAGTAGATAAAATAATTGTTTGAAAGGCATCCTACCTGAGCTCTGGGTACTCGGAGAATGGCTCCTCCTTCCAGAGTCTGCACTTGATCTGTCTGAAGAAAGGGCCGGCCATCTTTCATCCAGGAAACTTTAGGGGCTGGGACTCCAGAAGCAATGCAGGACAGTTCAAGTGGGCTGTTTACAATTACTGATACCTCCCCAGGCCCTTCAGATCCGTTGATGTAAGGTGGCTCTAATGAAATGGAAGCAGACAGCAGAAAAAAGAAGCTTGCTGTTTTATAAACGAGGACATTAGGGCAACAATAGAATTTTTGCAATATAAAGTTTGGCTTTATTATTAATATTTACAACAATATTCCCCCCTCTCTCACACACACATACATAATATATTCACATTTCAGATAATTTTCTTTAAACTGATGTGATTTTTAAAAGCTTGAAAAGAAAAGTCTGACTCGAATGTACATTCCTCTGACATAAGACATTTAGAACACAGAAACTGAAAAGACCATTCCTAGAGGGTCTTAGTTCCTCTCTCTGGCAAGGCTTCAAAACACCGAGGAGAGTGCTTTCTGCAAGGAACCCATCTGTTATGTCTAGGCAGGAGTAGCTCTCTCATTCACTGTTCATTCTTCTAAAGTTACCTTCCTCCAGAGAAAGCTAAAGAGTCTAAACACTGGGAAGGAACATTAGGGACCCTTGGCTCCACTACTTCCAAATTTAATCTTTTTAAAACTGAATTTTCTTACAGTGATCAGTGAAATGTTTCAGTGAAAAATTCATAGCTCAAGCTGTAGGCTTTGGGGTCAGAAGGGAGTCAAAGTGGATGTTGGACAGCTCCCACAGTGAGCTGAGGGGTTTGTGTCTTTTTTTTTTTTTTTTTTTTTTTTTTTCTTTTAACTCAGGCACATAGTTTAGAGTCTGACTCATAGCCTCACACCTGATGTCTGAGTGAGTCTGAACTGAGCACAGGAGCTTTGTTAGCTCAGTAGAACAGGAAAAGCCTTCAGAAAGAGGACAGGCGTCATGAGCTACCATATAGCATCGTAACGATTCGGTGAGATCCTCCGCATTTCTTTTACATTTATGTATGTTTTATTTTAAATTAATTTTTGGGTTTTTTTTTTTGAGACAGGGTTTCTCTGTGTAGCCCTGGATGTGCGGGACTTACTTTGTAGAGTAGGTTGGCCTCAAATCAATCTGCCTGCCTCTGCCTCCTGAGTGCTGGGATTACAGGCATGCGGCACCCGGTGCCCACCCAGCTAATGAAAGGCTTTTTAAAAAAGAAACAATCACTGTCCTTTTTACTGTGACATTTTACACTACTGTTTGAATTTTCTTTTAAAATTGTTGTTAACCCTCATTTTCTTATCTAGAAAAAGAGAACACAGCAAGTCTTTTTTTTAGACTCCAAGTAGAAAGTCTGTGTCTGAATCATTACCCCAGCGGTCCTCCTTCAACCCGCCTGGCATACAACTGTCAAAATATAGTTTCCATGTATTTTAAGTCTGATATATGGTTTCCTGATTAAAACATTGTAGTGGCTCCATAGAGCTAACTGAATTAAACAAAAATCAGTTTTAAAGCTTGTAACAATATCTACTTTAATATACTCAAGTAAGACCGAGACATCAAATTAGGCTACTTCTCTCCTTCCAGTGGCCCTGTCCTTACTGCCTCTCACAGTCCGCACCACCCACTACCTGAGCTTGCTGAGGTATCCTTGTAAAGGCTCTGCTTTCTTTAAATCCCACTGTATGTTACTTGTAAGTGGTGAAAGGGTTAACTTGGCTCTCCATTTGCCTACAATCTATTTTTCATCATTTATTATTTAACACATGCCAGTCAGAAAGATTTGTTAGGAATCTCTTCCCGCAAAAGCTGTGGTCACCAGGTTAGGGCAGCAGCAAGAACAGGATGGTCGCTATTGCTTCAAACTCTTGCCTCCAGCTGTTACGTATATTAGGAGAAGGCCAACTATGTCACTTTGTATTTGCCCCACAAGTCTAATACTCAGGGAAGAGTGGGAATTGCTCCCACGCTGAACACTCAAGAATTTGTATTTCCTGTCTAAATCCCAAATTTGAGCCCTAATATAATAAATACTATTATCAGTTAAACAGCTCCATTTTTAATTCTTTATAAAAACACTCCAAATTGAGATGGCATTTAGACATCTTTTTTGGTTCCTTTCCCCACATTCCTTGTACTTAGGTGATGGATCTACTAATCATTTAGTCACATGGTCTAGAAAATGATACTCATCCTAGAGTCTTCTCCACATACACAATGCACAACTAAGTTAAAATAATCTGAAAGTGCTCCTAGAAAAACATACACTTTCTCTTATTTCCACCAGTATAATCTGAGCTATATGTGCATCTAATATGTGCAACTCTTATGACCTTGGTTTTAATATAACCTTTTGCCTTTATTCTTTGCAAGTTTCTTACATGTATGAAGTATATTTTGATCATATATGACCACCTGTCTCCTCCTAGAGCCCCTCCCCTCTTCCTTCTAACTTCACCTCCTTTCATTTACATATAACCCACTGATTCCAATCAATGCTGCCCATGCAGGCATGGGTGTGGGGACAGTCCCTGGAGCATCATTAATCGATCAGGGACCATAACCCTAAAGAAAACTGACTTTGATTTCTCCTCAAAGGCATCAACTGTCCATAGCTCCTCCATTAGGGTGGGAGTACCCTACCATGCTGGAATGTTGACTGGCATTATCTTGGGCAGGTCCTGTGCAGGCAACCACAGATGCCATGTAACTGAAATGGTTATGAAGCCAATGTTTTGCCCCATTCTCCCCAACCTCTGGCTTGTATAATCTTCTAATAACTTTTCCATGAATTTGTAATCTTGTGAGGAAGGGGACATAACACAGATATCCCACTTACCCACCCAATCTTATTTAATGATTAATTGCTTTTAAGTGACCCCAGTTTTGTTAGGGTCAGCAAAGTGGTAAATATATCTCTTAACCCATTTAGCATATATTAGGTGGAATGGTACATTGCACTGTTGAGCAGTGAGGACTAAGTGGATGAGCTTTTCATGGAGCTTCTATGACAGTCTATAAAGAGGCAACTCCTTGGCCATATGCTTTCCCTCTTTGTCCTACTTTAGTCAAAGCTGAGTTCTACTGCAGGTAATAGGACACTACAAGACTGACCATGATGTGGGCATCAAGAGAATGACAAACATCTGGACTGCCTAGCTAAGGGGAACAATGGCCAGCTTCCCCGACATCTCGCTGAATGGGAAAAGCAAATCTTCTTAGGAGCAAGGATGTCACTTGGTGACAGAGTGCTTTCCTAGCATGCTCAGGGCCTTGGGTGCACCTCCGCATCACACAAACAAGTTCAGATCTTATTAAAACCCAGGATAAGTCTTAAGCTAGGAAATGTCAAAATCTGATTTAATTTTGAAAACCTATCCTAGTGACAGGATGAAGAGTGATTTAAGGAAGCTGTTATGTTCATGCAAGCCTGAAAATGACAAACCTAGTCTGGCATGTGTCACCATATTCACAGTGTTGTAACAGCTGGTATCATAATTCCTAATAGCGCAGTGCCCTCAGAATCCACTGTTGACTTACAGGCTTTCTCCTCACAGCCAGATCGCTCTTTTTAAGTTAAAGCTCTATTTATGTTATTGCACTTACTCCAATTTGTAGTGATTTCTCATTTTTAGAGGACAAAACTGGAGCTTTCTTTCAGAATTAATGTACACATTTCAATTTTACTTACTTAATCTATAGTTTGAAAAGTTTTTCGAGCATATAATGCCTTTTGATTAAATAAGCCCCATTCCCTCCCCTCTAATTTCTTCCATACCCACCCCTGCACCATTGTAACTCCCAGTTTCATGGGATCTGTTTTTAAACCCAGTGAGCTGAGTCCACTTAGAGTCTGTCTGTATGTGCATAGGTTACAGTCAATCTACTGGAATACTGCTGGCCTCTCAGGGATCGTGTCCCTGAAGAAAAGCCGACTGCCTTCTCTTCATCAGCCATCAGTTGCCAATAGCTTCTCAGTGAGGAGATGAAACTTACTGAGTGTCTCCCCTGCCCATTCTGAGATTTTGTCAGGCTCGATCTTGTGCAGGTCAGATGCATAAGGTTACCGACACTGTACACTCATGAGTGCAATGGTCTTATTGGGCCCAGCAAATACTGTTTTTCTTCAGACGTCCACTGCCTCTGGTTCTTACGGTCTGTCTAACCCCTCTTCTGTGATGATGCCTGAGGGTTTGGGGAAGGGTGTGACATAGCTGTCCCATTCAGACCTAACAACTCCAAGTCCTCTGGTTCTCTGCCTGGTTACTAGTTGCGGGCCTCTGTATCACACTGTACTGCAAAAAGAAGCCCCTCTGATGAGGGTTGAGAAATGCACTGGTGTGGAGACTTCATACTTGGCCATGACATCCTGGGCCCTGCTCAACTCACAGCCTCACAGTGTTTGGTGTTCTCTCTTGCTTCCTGTGTTCTAGCCACACTGTGCTTTTTCACCGCCACTGATGGATTCCTGACACCTTCTACCACACGCAGAGCAGAGCAGTCACCGTGGCAGTTCCTAGGTGGAGATGTCTGCAGGCTGAGTAGTGGCTCTGCTCCAGGAGAGGAGCTTTTCAGAGCTTAAGAGGATTGGTTTTCCACAGAGGGTGAGACACTTCTCATCCTTCCATTTCACGGAAGCATGATTGAAAGAGAGATAAATTTGTTTTTGTTATGAACCCAAGTATGAGATCAGAATGGTCTTATGAGAACAGGTGATGGTAATCCATAGAAGGAAAACCACCTTGTTTGGGAGCTTGATTGTTGCCAGTTGAAAAGACCCATGAATAGACTCTGGGAGGAGATATATAAATGAGCCCAAAACTGGAGGCGGGGCTTTTTGGAGACTTGGGATAGTTTTGGCTGTTCATCGCTCCACTTCGAGACACTCCTAGAGAGGACCACTCGGGGGAAGGCTTCAGGGCTCTGGGCTCCTGCTGAGGTTCTGGGTTCTGGTTACTCCAGGTTCCAGCAGAAGAAATCCTGTTGATTACACCAGGAGAATTGTTCCTCAGAACTGATATACTTATGGTTTTGTTATTGTATTCTTTAATCCTCTTTTCCTATTGTTTAGGATAGTCGGGTTATAAGTGACATATGGTCGGTTAATAAGTTCGTAATAAAATATATTTGTTAAGAAAAAAATAGCCTATACATTATCCTATAAACTCTTGGCCCTGAGGGCTGGGCTTTCTTCATCACCCAGGCAGCAGCATTGCTGTTCTTGCCTTTTTTTTTGCTGCAGCAATGTTTCTGTGTCTGATTCTGTCTCTGGATTCTCTCTCCATTGTCACACGCAGAGCAGGACATTGTGTTTTCAGGCCTGCATGCACACAGTGTCTTCTTTAATCCATTCTTTATTGTCACCAGACGGGCTTTGTTAGAAGAGACGGCTGCTGCTAACATATTCCTGCTTAATATTATTCTGGTCCTTTAATGAGTCTAAACTTCCTGGAGTGTTGTCAAAATTACTCACATTCAGTTTCTATGAGTACAAACTCACAATTACGCTCTATCACTTACAGGGGAGACAGGCAAAAATCTTCAACTCACCCTCAGTACCACATCCCACCATTCCAGGCTCAGATGGATTTGAGGGAAGATCTAATTTGGAACTTACTGTCCAATAAAGTGTTATGTTAACCACACGACCCTCTTCTAAACCAAAAACAATTCGTTCTTCAGTTTCTTTGCCTCCTGATCTAAATGTAGGAGGGCTGAATTCAAATCCTTTCTTTGATGATAATTCAATTGCCAGCCAGTCAATGATTACATAGTAGGTCTTCACAATTGGTATATAGAAACATACCCAACCCAAAACACAACATACATATAACAACATTTAATAGGTAAGCAGTGAATAGCAAGGTCGCATTATATCACCCGTTGTTATGCGTGTTGGTAAACTGATGGGTAGGTATTTGTGACTTGCTCATCTCAGTTGTACAACTCCAAAATTTGTGTTGTTTCATATGTGCCTAAATGGCCTGAAAAAAATAATCTTCTGCCACCACCTGTCTTCCTATTTGAAGACTCAGATATACCAGACCATCTCATTTGGTTTCTTTACATATGATTCTGCCTCCTTTTATAGTTAAAATTTCCATTAATACAGCTCCGAAGCATCTAGTTTGGTTTCAATTCAATGCAACAAATACACACTAAGAATTTCTGGTGTGTCAGATGTCATACTGAGCACTGGGCACCAGCCATAAGTAAGACGCATGCTGCATTCACCACCATAAAACTTAACTAGGGATAAAGACAACTTTTAAAGTCACATAAATAATTGAATTTTAATAGGTGCTCTGAGAAAGATTACAGAGCACTCTGAAAACATATGTTAGACCTTCCAAACCAAGACTTCTGCCAAAGTTCTTTTTACTGTTCTCAGTAGGGGGCATATCTGTTCTGTGAAAGGAGTATGGAAGTTCTCCAGTATCATAGTGTGTGTGTGTGTGTGTGTGTGTGTGTGTGTGTGTGTGTGTGTGTGTGTGTGTGTGTGTTGCAGGGGGCAGGGAGGAATCTAAAAAGTTTTCACTATCATAATAGGTAATAATTTCATTTATCCTCTTTTTCTATCCACCATCGAGATGTTTGTTACACAGAAAAATTGTGCTTTGTCTTTATGCTGGTTTTTGCTGGTAAAATGTTGTATTATAAACTTAAACTATTTACTTTTAGTGTCCTCAAGAGTAACTAGAAATTGGCTATTCAAGGTGATTGTTTTGACTGTAATCTTAAAATGAGATAATATAAGACTGTTTGGAATAGTGGTGTAAATATTATCCTATTTTATCCAAGTTTCATTCAATGTGCTTTAAATTCTTAGAAAAAATTTAAAAGTCATCTACTATGGGCCAGGCAGAGGAGTCCATAGGTGAAGCACTAGCCTTGGAAGCATGAGGACTGGAGTTAGAATCCCCCAAAGCCATGTGAATGTGGGGTAGGCATGGTGGCCACCTGTCAATACAACTCTCAGGAATCCTGAGTGGGGATCTCTGGGGCAAGATGGCCAGTGAGACTGTAGGTCCAGTGAAAGATGCTGCCTCAAAGAATAGAGTAGCGAGCGATCGAGGACAATATGTAACATTAATTCTAAGTCTTGGCATGGATACACTTTACCTCCACATCTACACATGCATGTGCACCCATGCATGTGCAAACATACAGACACATACACATGAAAAAGTCTAATATTAATAGAGTATTATGCTTTTTCAATTAATAATATCTTACTAATAGGAGGTTTAAAAAAAATCTTTTCAAACATAGAAAACCCACCATTCAAGTTCAACATGCTTTAGATGAATTTAGCTGAATTATAGAACAGAAATGGAAATACAGTAAAGTTTTCATTCAAGTTTGTCCCATCAAGAATGATTCTCTAAGAATTATACTCATTATTCAAGCCTCGGTTGTCACTGAATTCTCAAGTACTCTGTATGTCAGAATGGCTATGTACCTAGAACTTTCAGGACAAAATGCTTGCTGACTTCTCCAGCTTCGTTTGAGGAAACACAGGTATACTTTCCAGAATCCTCGGTTTCTGCCTTGATGAGCTGCAGGACCATTCCTTGAGTGCTGATGGTCAGATGGGAATCAAGCACCAGAGGCTGGCCATCCCTCAGCCAAGACACACTCGGAGTTGGGGTTCCATCTGTAAAGCACGTCATAGAGGTAGAACTGCCTTTGACAATGGTGATTTCCTCTGTTCCCATTGCATTGTCCATATTTGGTGGCACTACACAGAAAATAAATCAGGTAAAATTTATACATCTATTAAATTTGAGATGAACTTAAGTAACAGTATTTAAATAAATCTATGTTATTTTTATACTCCATAAGATGACGTGTTTTAAAATAGTGTAGAGTACACTGAAGAATTTGTTGTAAAGTTATTTATTGGCTAGGCTAATTAGCAATCTTCCACAGATTAGCAACGAAGTCTAAAACTGTTTCCCTATGGAATATAGACTCAATCTGTATTATATTTTGGTTATATTTTCAATTTGCTAGCATCGTCTTTTTAATTTGTTATAATGCTATAGTAGTTCTTATAATAATCCAATAGTATACTTCCAATGACTATATGGAGAACAGAGCAATAGAGTAAGTTTTATATACATCACAGATTGAAGTTCTTAGTTACTTTGAGTTGTTCTGAGATGTTCTTACAGATTGAGAAATGTGGACCAGCAATCCACAGTATCTCATACATGCAAATGCATCTATTAAAATTTTATATCTCAAAAAAATAAAAATTTATATTTCTAAGTGAATTGCTAATGTTATTAGAAAATATGTGTGTGTGTGTGTGTGTGTGTGTGTGTGTGTATGAAGTAAATATCTTCTTTCTGGATTGAAATACTATTTTTAAAAATTTAGTTCTGTTTGTTTAACATAGAGTGCACACAAAGCCAGGATACTAGGAAGGTGGCACAGGGGATGCCTTAAAGGAGGAAAGATAGTACAGAGGGGGAATATTGATGATGGAATTACTTGAGCAGGAAGGGAGGTAGGGACAGGGAGCTGAGAGTGACAGCTAAGATAGATTAGACAAAATGAAAAAGTTACATAAAACCCTGCTATTTTATAACACACACACACACACACACACACAGAGAGAGAGAGAGAGAGAGAGAGAGAGAGAGAGAGAGAGAGAGAGAGAGAGAGAGAGAGAGAGAGAGAGAGAGATTGAATGGAGTGGCTGTCCATGGCTAGGTTATGATGCTCCCAAACATAGAATTCCCAGTCCTGGAAGTGGGATACCACCACAGTAATTGGTCAGTGAGGCGTCAAAGGCTCCCAAACAATTAGGCTCTTGTCAGTCTTCTTGGTGACCCACAAGAACTAGAGTTATAATATGATATTGCTATGGGCAGCACACATCTCTCTTTCAAGACAGCGGAAAGGCAAGCTGTACATGAGACGGAGGTGTCCTTCTTACTGGCTAACGTTCACTGTGCTGTACAATGCAGGCTGCTGGGGAGAAAAGGCAGCAGTTGTCTTACTCAGCTGTGAATCCTCTAAACTGAGAAGACAACTTGCTGGGCAAGTTGTAGCCACTGTGCATCAGTGGCACAAATGCTATAGGGTATAGCAGCCACTCTGGTCATATTCAAGACCTGTTGCATTTGAAGGAGCTCATGCCTGTTACTGTATTCTGGGTTACAAACCACTGAGTGAGGAGATTGTAGGCTCAAACGGAGACTGTACTATGGTTATTTAATTAAATTACACCAGGCTGCTTCTAAACTCTATTGCTATGCTACAGACCAAAGTTCCTATCAGTCCAATCAGAGAAGCCTCTCCTTGCAATAGACAGTGATGGATTTAAAGCCTCATGATTGCCCAAGCAGCTGAGAGTAAGTTAGGGCTCAGCCCTGAACATGTCATTTACACAACTCCCATTAAGAGCTGGGAACACTACATGAGACGAGACCTTATTTGGGTTAGTTTTGTAGCTATAAACTTGGGAAAAGGGAACCCCAATTGAGGAATTACCTCCGTTAGGTGGGTATGTCTGCAGGACATTCCCTTGATTAACGATTGCTGTAGGAAGGTCCAGCACACTGTAGCAGTGCTATCCCCGGGCAGGTAGCCCTGGCTGATTATGAAAGCAAGCCGAGCACACTATGGGGAACAAGGCAAGAAGAAGCGTTCCTTTGTGGTTTGCTTCAGTTTCTGCCTTCATGTTGCTTCATGAAAGCAATAGAGAAACAAGCTGATGTAGGTGAGATACATGTAAGAGACAGAAGATGAGGCAAAGGCGAAGAGCTGAAAAGCCATCTTTTAGACTCAATGCAACGATTGCAGGCATGAACTCACAATGACTGCCGTTGACTACCCACACAAGACTGGCCCAGTCAACAGTCATTCTGGCCCTGCCAATAATCAGTCAAGGAATGGATAGGGGCTACCAAGGCCCTATCTGTTACCACTAGCTATTGGCTATTGAGAGATTCTAAAGAGGAGTGACAGTTATCTTCAGTTGCGAACCCACTGCTAAGCCCACAAAGTTCCAATGGATAGCTTCAAACTCATGACTGCACAGACAGCTTTGGCTGACCCAGAGGGTCACAAAACAAAACACACAGGAAGATGAGAAAGAGCTTTGGAGGAGTAAGTGGCAGACAGGTGATAGGAATGCATTAGAGGGTGGGGTATGAGAGAGGTCTGTATTCATTGGGAAAAATGCTGCCAAAATTTTAATAAAAGCCCTTACAACTGATATGATTTTGTATTAGGAGAGAAATTTGACGGATGCTGAGAACCAATAAACACAGATTCTTGTGGGACAGAAAACAGCACTCTACCCTAGTAGCAAGATATTTTCTACCAATTATTTTTGACAGAGGAAAGTTGAATTTACAAGTGTGTGAGGACATCAGTTTCTCCAGGCATGTTGCTTAGTGCTGCGGAACTTGCAGTAGGATCATTTCTGTGACATACCAAAGACTTGGAGGCTGTAGTGCTTACTATCCACACCAGCTCTGTTGGAGGCCACACAAGTATACACAGCAACATCAGACACCTGAGCTCTCACGATCCTGCAAAAGAGGGCCCCACATTTCACAATCAGTCCATTCAACATATACTAAGATGAGAATTATGGTTTATAAACAGACTACAGAATGAAATTTATATTGAAAACTCTCAGATATGAAGCTTGTTACCATCACTAAAAAAATGTAGCTACTTCCAACTGCAATTGGTTCTATAAAGGTAACTGCAGTAATGGTAAACCACTAAGAATACAACAAAATTGGTAGAGTGACCATTTTTCAAACACATTAACAGAGAAAAATGGTAGCCTGAAAATCATGAATGTTGTCAACACCCTCCTATCTTACCATATAACACCCTGCTTAAATGTAGCTCTTAGAAACATAAACTTGGTAACAACTCATCTCTCAAGACCCATTGGGCATATATTTAGTAAAACATGTGCATTTAAATAAGAATACAAAGCCATTTTTGATGTTTATTTCCTGATTTTCGCCTCTTGAAAACATCTGGATGGTGTGGCAGAATAGCAGTCGAAATTGAGGGAGAAGCACGTCTTAAATGTTGTGTAGGTGAAAAAGAGCTGTCAATCACTGTTATTGTAAGTAGTTAGGTAGTGACACATGATACAATCTAACCTGACAGCCTGCCCTGCTGACAGCAAGCGAACATGGGAGGACAGGGGCAGGGGCAGGCCATTCTTCAGCCAGTGGATCTGCGGTGGAGGTGTCCCCGTAGCTTTGCATTCAATATTTATTGACGTGTCTACCAGAGCCATCAGTTTCTCCGCCTCTTCTTTATTTGCTCTGATTTTAGGTGGAACTATGCAATGCACATAGCGAGTAAGAAAGAAGACATAGGAATTCAAATCATTTGCAGTATAATTGTTCCTGCTTCTGTTTTGTATCCCCAAAGAAAATATCATTGATATCAGATTTCAGTTAAATGCTCAAGTCACCCAAGGTCCATTAATGGATTCTTAAGGTAGCAAAGTCAAAACTCAGTGGCACTTCATATTTACCATAGACATTCAAGTTAAATATTCGGTCTTCTTCTCCAGCGGGATTAGTAGCCACACATGTATACTTCCCCGTGTCAGATGTGAGAGCTCTGTAAATGTTCAGTGTGCTTCCATTTGCAGTGACCCTGTGGGAAAAGTCAGACAGAGGCACTGTGGGGATTAAATATGGAAAACTCATTCAGTTTTATTGTACACTTAAATATATATATATATATATATATATATATATGTCTGTGTGTGTGATGTCTTCATCTTGAATAGAATGATTCAAGTCTAGTTCACAAGTACACAGAAGAATAAAGAAGTCAGAGCCACAGAAACTGATGGCCATTTCAGGAAAATAAAATTATATGGTAACTATTTTCACATCTATCATCTCCTTCCAAGAAGAAGGAAACAAAGAAAGTCAGGTCAGGAATGTGACAAGCAGAGGTGCCTTTCTCTCAGCCTTAGAATGTTGTATCTCAGTGATCGATATGAGTTCTCTAGTCAAGTGAAAAGTTGACAATTCTAATATGAACTGAGGAACATGACAAGGTGAAAAAATGAATATAAAACTAATTGTGAATACCCTAATGATACTTCAATGAAAAGGAACAAAGAAGTGCAGCTACTTAAACAGTGATGACTCTGTACATGAATAGAAATAGTCTGAAGTTTTTCAAGTGGCTAAGTGTTTCTCTTGATTTTGTAAAAATAAATGATAAATATAAAGTTAGATAACAAAATATGTCTAAGTTAAGATTATTAAACTATTCATCTTCTCCATATACCATTAACCACCAAACACAACTTCCTATGCTTTAAGGAGAAGTTTAAAATGTCATTTACAACTATTCTAAGAAGAGCTATTTCATCAGCACATCTGATAAAGGATTTGTACTGCAGTACACTATTAAATATCACATCTTGAGACTGACACTGAAAGTATATTATGGCACACGCCTTTAATCCCAGCACTCGGGAGACAGAGGCAGGCAGATGGCTGTGAGTTCGAGGCCAGCCTGGTCTACAGAGCGAGTCCAGGACAACCAAGGTGAACACAGAGAAACCCTGCATCAAAAATTAAAAAAAAAAAAAAAAAAAAAAGCAAGTATTTAGGTGTAGTTATACTTTTCTCACATGACTTTAACTATATTGCTGGCTAAATTGCAGCTTGTCACAGTCAAAGCACTAAGTTGATTTTGAAAACACGACCTTGATAAATTGATAGCTACATGAGACAGTGATGAAGTTACCAGCCAAGTGGAATAAGCAACTTTAGGAATTCAGAATTCCAACCTCCCAGGTAACAATCTAGAGCCTCAGGTTTCACCAAGTTAGAAAAATAGCCAATATTACTTAATGAAAATAACTAAACACTTGTCCATATTCATTCATGTAACAGAAATAAAATGTCCAATATCTCTGAGAATATTATCTGACAGCTTACCTAATCTCGTAAAGGAGACAAATACCTACATTTTAATACAAAACTAATAGAAAGAAATTGATCCTTATATGTATTTAAGTTCTATGTATTCAACTCACTGACTAGAAAATATATTCAAACGACTAAAATACTGGTTAAGCCTATAAAATTAATAGTACATGTATATCTATGCATATAGTTATTCTGGTATATGTGTGCAAATATGTTCATGTTGAAATATCTTTATGAGATTCTAGATTGTTCCTCTGAAGGAACTTGTTCAAGTTGTATGAAGCTTCTATTGCACTGATATTCATCTCTTTGTAGAAGGTGAAACAAGGATCAGCTGAGAGTGGCATGGGAACAAACCACTCTTAAAAATGAAGCAGACTGTGGTGCTATTATGTCTTTTCTCATAACCAGCCAATCAACTGTCCTTGCATGCAGTTTGGTAACTTTAAGATAAAAACCCCACATCTAGGAACATTGATGACCTTTTTTTGTAGGATGCTGTTGGCTAGACTTTAACAGGAAAGGATTAATTATTTTATGACATGGGCTTGTATTGGACATTCTAAAACCAGAGGAATCTTTTCAGTGACAGTTGCCTACCATTTTAATGGCTTGGCGTCTAAAGTTTTGTAATCAGAATTGGTGAATAAGAACCCTCTTGCCCCCTTTATCCCTTTACTCACCACACACACTGACACAAACGCGTATACATAGATAAACATTGGAGAGTTATCTAAAGAGAATCTCTCTCTACTCAATGCTCAAAAAGTTGTTATCTTTTCTCTTTGTAAATAAAATAATAGCTGAGACCTAATGACACAAAAGTTTTGATGGCTGGTGGTGTCAGCTTTACAAAGACCTATCCAGGAAGTGAGAGTCCTGATTAAGCAATTGCCTCCATCACACTGTCCTGTGGACACTTCTGTAGGGGCATTTTCTTGATTAGTGATTGCTGGGTGAGACCCCAGTTTACTGTTGGCTGTGCCGTCTCTGGGCAAGTGGTCTTGGGTTGGATAAGAAAGCAGGCTGAGACAGCCGGTAAGCAGCATTTCTCTATTGTCTCTGATTCAGTGCTTGGCACCAACTTCTGGCTTGACTTCCTGCCTGGACTTTATTTCACGATGGGCTATAAGGTGTAAAGTGAGATAAACTCTTCCCTCCCACAGTTACTTTGGTCATGATGTTTACCACAGCAATATAAAGCAGACTAGGACAGAAATTGCTATTATTCACATAAATCTGAAGCATGTAGAGCATTACGGAAGACTGTATGGTTTATAATGAAGTCATTCTTTTAAACACACCTGATTCTTTCTGTTTCACCATTCACGATGGGTTTTCCATCCCTAAGCCACTGGAGACGTGGGCTGGGAATGCCATCTGCACTGCAGACCAGCTCAACGTTTTCCCCAAGAAGGACACTGACTTCACTAGGAACTTCAGCACCAGCAACACTTGGAGGGACTTTAGAGAGAGAAGATTTTTTTATTAGGAAAGTATAAGGCTGTACATGCTAACGAATGGGACAAAAATAGTAGACTATACCATTTCGTTTTGGTTGTTGTGACCTTTTATTTTGTCTGTGTGTACCTGCATGCAAGTGTTCCTCTGGTGTGCTCATGCACGTAGAGAAGAGAGGACAACTTGGAGGAGCTGGGTTGCTCTTGGAGGAGCTGGGTTGCTCCGTATACCATGTGGGTCTCAGGATTGAACTGGTTATCAGGTTTGGTGGCAAGAGGCTTTACCTGCTGATCAACCTCACTGTTCAGAAAAATGTAATTTCTAATTCAGAATACTTCCTGGGTTAGGACTGGCCTATAGTTTCTAAATGTCATTACTATTAAGTGAGAAAGACAAAGGCACCAAGTTACTTCAATGTTCCTGATATTCCTGGAACTGTTTAGTCATAGGGACTGATAACTAATTGATCTTGTGGGAAACCAATGGAATCGTCCTTAGCTTAAGCTTCAGTGGATTGTATGTAATTCATGTAGTTCAGGACAATCGCCTTTCAAGACATTTTGGCATAATGGTCTCAGGAGAGCTGTATATTAATTATTTGTCTATTGTCTATTATTTATTATGAAATTTTGATAGACATACTATGCTCGAATAGTTTCTGTTCTTTTTTATCTGGTTATCTTTGGTGTATATTAAAGATACTAACACTGATCAGAAATCCAGGTTCGATTCTCAGCACACACATGGCTTTTTCCAACTACCTATAACTCCTGTGCCAGGGGATCTGATGTTTTCCTCTGGGCTCTGGGCACTAGGAATGCATGTGGTGAAGACATATACTTAGGCAAAACAACTACATATCAAAAGTATAAGAATTTAAAGTTTAGAAAGGAACACACTTAGATTCCTGTGCTATAGAATTACAGAGGCATGCTAGAAACAGCTCATATTTGCTCATAGGAGCCTATCTGGCCTGACTTCCTATGCCATGCTCACAGTCATTCATTGTGACAGTTGGAAATAGGCCACTCTGGGTGTCCACACACCAGGAAATTGGCACATCATAGCCACATATCACTATTTTTTTGGTTTCAAGAATCAGTTGTTAAATATTTACTAACACTGTATTACCTTTCTAAATGTCATTTTAGTCACCAGAGATAATTGTAACAAATTAGCTGAAGGTAGAGCACCAAAGAAATTGTCACTAGATATACTAATGAAACTTGTCCCAATTAGGGCCTATGTGTATGCATTTTTTCTAGTTTTAAGACATAATGTAAATATATTAAAATGAATTTTAGAAAAAGTTTGGTCACACCAACATACTTTATAATTTATATTATTCATTATTGGTGCATATGCATAATTAAGCATATTTTTCTTTAAGTTTAAATTACATTTTATTTATTTTGTGTATATGTTTATATGTATGCGAGTCCACATGTGCCACAGTGCACGTTTGGAAGTCAGAGGACAACTTGTAGGAGTTGGTTTCCCTTTTCCACTATGCAGCTCTCACTCCGTTCCTCAGACTTGATGGCAGATGTCTTTTCCTACTTAGCCATCCTGCCACCCCCGGTAAGATATTATAGCACTGAATAGCTGTCTGTCTCTGAAATATCAGAGCATCAGTGGTGGTTGCAAAGATCATGAACCAATTTTCTTTTCCTATAATTTCAGGGAGTTAGCTTTAACACAGCAACAGCAGATATATTATATTCAAAACCAAGGGTACACTTTATTAGAAATTCTTTAGTAACAGTAATGAAACCAGGAAGCAAGACTTCCATTCCATTTTGAGTCAAATACATCACTCAGAGGTTTGCTGAAAATCAAAAAGCAACAAGTTTTCCCTATAGTCCTCAGTACTCTGCCACAATGCAGGCACCAATGGTTAAATGTTTCCTGGGTGAATTGATGCTTCCTATTCACAGTACGAAACTGTGCAGGATTCATGATGATTTTAAGTTCTCTCATGTGAAACCATAGCACAATCTCACAAATTAAATAGTACATATCTAGAAAAATAAGAACAGGCTTATAGTCTTAGTACAAAATAAACTGTAACAAATAAAGCATTGCACATAGAAATGCTATACGTTCATTATAACAAAATTAGCAGTGATATCCTAAATTCTGTTTTTTTCCTCTCTCCATATTTATGTGCTTTTCCATGAAAGTAGACTGCACTAGTAAATGCATGACCAAGTCTATAGTCAATGGTCTCTTTCAATACAGACCATTTGTACTCTAGAAAGACTATGTCAAAAAAAGGAGGACAGGTTACAGTGTAGTTAACATACCCTGAATGGAAAGGATATAGTTTTTCTGAGCCTTTCCCTCCATATTGGATGCAACACAGGTGTAGTTTCCACTATCTGAACGCCGAGGTCGGGCAATTTGCAGTTTGGTTCCTCCAGATAAAATGTGGACTTCGAGTGGGTCAGAATTTTCTACAGGTAGAAATGAAGAGAAAAAAAAAAAGAGAAAAAAATAACATTTAAGAACATTTTCTTGACGTAAAAATTATACATTTCTAAACGGTTTTCCTTTGTATTTTTAATGAGAATTTTTCAAACATAAACAATTTAAAAAAATCTGTTTATAGTGAGGCAGTCTACAATTCCCGATAGCTGAGAGGCAGAGTGAAGGACATTGAGAGTTCAAGGCTTGTCTGGTCTATTTAATCAGATCCTGCCTCAAAACAACAACAACAACAACAACAACAACAAAAATGTGGTAGGGGCCTTGCCTTGAATGCATGAGGCCCTCTCTTCAGTGTAAAGCTGCTTAACAAAGCAAATGTTTACGCAGGAGTCTCCTCAGTAGATTTGCTTTCTTGAACCAACCACAGCCAAGAGCACAAGACTGAGAACCTGCTAACTTACAACTGGAGTGAATTAAAGGCAAAGCAAGGCAAACACAAAAAAAAAAAAATGTCCAAGCTGTTACCTATCGGCTTGTGGTTCTTTAACCATGTGATGGTGGGGGGTGGGATCCCAGTGGCATCGCATGTCAGTGTCACTGGATTGTTGATGGTCTCCACAACTACCTCTCCTTCGGGCCCTTCAATGGTGGGAGGCACTGTAAAGAGACAGAAGAAGATCTCATGCCGCCATTAAGTTAATTCAAGACATGTTCGTTCATTTGCATATCTAGGGGAAAGAGAGTTGTATTAGAGGCAAATGCTCACCATATACATTGAGGTGGAAATTTTTATCATCTCGTCCTGCTACATTTATAGCTCTACACACATACTGGCCTGTGTCAGACACCTAAAAGAAAAAGATACTATTGTACGTGCTCCATTAAGTGACAGATGACCAATCACAAGGTTCAGGAGTAGATTAAGCATCAGTCATCTTTATGCTCAACTGCCCCACTTCTAGTCGCCTTCAGAAATCCTGGTTTTTTTTTTAAATGCAAATAAGTTCAATGGCTTTGACCATGCACTTTTCCATGAACAGCACTGTTCACTGTAGTAAGGGGAGAAGGCCTCTTCCAGATATCTCTTCTACAACCCCACCATGGAGGCACAACACTCAGACAAGGACCAAAGATGCACCTCGGCTCGCTTGATGTGTAGCATTTGTCCACCAGTTAAAATCTCCACGTGGGTAGAATCCGTTATTATCCGCCCATTCTTGGACCAGGTGATGACTGGAGGAGGGACAGCATTTGACTCGCATTCCAATGATACCGAGGTCCCCTCTCTTACGTTGACTACAGAAAGAGACTCGCTGCCATGATCCTTAATGCTTGGGGGTACTGAGGCAGGAAACAAGAAGGAGAATATTCAAATTGGTTTTTTTTCCCTCGTTCAGTTGCTTAGCTAGAAAATATGAAATAAAATTATATTATGGAGAGAGAGAGTAAAAAAATGCACCATGAACAGTCAAGGAGATTTTCTTCTTGCTTTCTCCAGCTTGGTTGATGGCAATGCAGGTGTAGTCACCACCATCAGATACCTTGGCCCGAATAATCTGTAGAGTTCGACCACCTGGGGAAGATATAAGGTTGTTTTTAATTCTCTCTCTCTCTCTCTCTCTCTCTCTCTCTCTCTCTCTCTCTCTCTCTCTGTTTTTCTCTCTCTGTGTCTCTCTCTCATGTGTCTTTGTGTCTGTGTGTGCATGCATGCACCTGTCATAGTGCATGTGTTGAGGTCTGAAAAGGACAACTTGTGGGAGTTCTATCCTGCCATGTGGGTCTGGGGATTAGCTAGTCCATTCTGAGTCTAAATTCCCCATAGTACAGAGCTCATGGGTTATCCTTCGGTCTATCATCTGTCTCTCTTGGGCGAGTCTGGCTTTTTGCCTTTGCTGCCCTGTGTTGTCATCTGCACACTGTCTCGAGACAATGTGGGACATAGGCTACAGCTGGCTTCCGAATTCCATCTGTTCATCCAGCTACATATTTCTCACTGTCAATTCTCTTTTAAATGCTATTTTTCATTTACAAACTTCTTTGTGGAGGAGGCGTGCTATAGTAGCAGGCAGAAGTCTGAGGCCAGGTTGTGGGAGTACTTTTATTTTCCCACCATTTGGGTCCCAGGGATCAGATTCGGGCGGTCAGTTTTTATAGCAAGTACCCTTAGCCTCTGAGCCTTCTTGCTGGCCCGCACTCCCTATCCTATCAGCATCATCTACCTTTGTGTTTAGCTACCATGCTCCAGAAGATTGTGGCTCACTGAAAATAACCAGTAAGTTTGTACAGTGGCTATTTATCATTTGCATTAAGGAGCACCACATTTTTCTGATCCCTAATTCCATAATTAAGTACTCCATGACGGTACATTTCCACTGAAGTTGTACAAGTCTTTACTCTATGGCTATAGTTGGGTCCAGTGAACAGAGAGAGTGAGCCCCAACTTTGGCGAGAGACTAATGTGAAAGGATCTCTGTTTTGAAATGAGGGTCATGTCGTGTGTGGCCCACCTTGTGAGATGAGTAAGCTCCTTACCAGGCACAATGAGAACATTAGTGTTCGGTTTGATGGGCTCTTCATTCTTGAGCCAGCTGAGGTCAGGAGGGGGAAAACCAGACACCTCACAGGTCAAAGAGATGAAATGGTTCACCACCACAGCGAGCTGTTCATGGTTAGGACCAATGACACTTGGAGGAACTGCAAAAGTGTATATATATATATACGTTAAAACTGAACTTTGACAGTATCAGAAACATATTCTAATTTTCTGTGGTCTATACAAATAACAAGCAAAGGATTCTGTTATTAGAATTTATAGTGACACTATCAAACCTGTATTTTTCTTCATTGTAAGAGTGTCTCAAAGTTCTCAAAGTCAAAAAAATTCAGTGCAGCCCCCCAAAATGTGGTTTTTCAAATTACAAAGAAACAACATAATGTTTTTCAGTGGTTTGGATAATTTTATTTTTAAAATCATATCTTGATGTTTCTTATTATGGCAAAAATAACTTTAGAATTTCAACATATCATACAAATTATCTTTGTAATATAAATCCATGCGACGTTCAAGAGAAACAAAAATATTAAGAAATAGACAATACTACTGCTTATTGTTCAAACACAATTTAGTCATGCTTGCTTTAAAAAAATTCTTTAGCTCTACAAGGTGGTCTTTTGTTATTAGAGAGAGCATAGTAGCATGTAGACATTGTAACTCTGTGCCAAGAAGTCTGCTCGTGCATGAGCAGAAGATACACTATTGACTCTGCCTTCACATGAACATGGAATCTTTCCTGTAGGCTTTCTCGTGAGGCAGTGGTTCTCAACAATCCTAATGCTGTGACTGTTTAATACAGTTCCTCTTGTTGTGGTAACCTCAAGTATGAAACTGTAACTTTGAATGGATAGTAATGTAAATATTTGATATGCAGGCTAGCTGATATGTGACTCCAAAGAGGTTGGGGCCCATAGGTTGAGAACTTCTGTCCTGAGGGATTAAAAAAATGGGCTGTTTAGGAGATTTATATTCTGGAATCTCTGCTGAGTTCTGAAGGAGGTAAAGACGAGGTGATAGAATGGATGAGGCTTCACACACTGAACAAGTTAAAACCAGAGCATAGGCTACAAAATCTGAAGCCTGGGGTCCCTGCTTTGTCAAGCAGAGCCTACGAGATGTCCGGGGCCCTGAGCTCTTACCATGAATGTTTAGGTTGAAGTATTTTTTGGCATTCCCAGCTGTGTTCTCAGCGACACACACATACCTCCCGATATCTGTTATTTGAGCGTTTAGTATCTAAATGAAAATGGAGAAATGGCAACTGAAATAGCTAATAAAGGAACATGTAACAGTTTATCTTTTAGAACAAACAAGATGCATTCTTTCTGGCGAATGCAAGTGGCTCACCTTATGACTTCCTACTGCCTATGCCAACACAGGATGCGTTTAATCTATAAGAAGCCTTTACCACTTAGATTGTTATCATCACATACGTTTAATGGAAAGATTGCAATAATAGGGTTTTTTTTTAAATCCAAGATTATGTTGTTAAAGTTAGATGTGTGTCTATGTACAGATTTTTGGAAGAACTTACACAAAAATGTCATTGCGATCATTTCTAATTGTAGGAACAGAGTGGAGGATAATTTTTGTCTGCTTTTGATGGCTAATGGTCTAAATAGATTTGTTTACAAACTAATAGTTTTAGCAGTCTAGGAGACAATTATTACATTGTGCAAAACACTGTTTTAAAATTAGACTTTCCCTTTTACCTGAAGACTCCTGCCATCAGATAGGAACTTATGATGTTCATCTTCTAACAAGGGCTGTCCATCCTTCTGCCAGGAATTCCTGGGTGCTGGGTTACCACTTGACAGACATTCCATCCGTGCACTCTTGTTCACCAGCACGGTGACCTCTTCTGGGTGATCACTGTTTGCTCCCTTGATAAATGGCGGCACTAGGAAAAAGGTTGCAACAGAGGGATTCTGATGGTCAACAGTGGCTTTAGGAAAGCATACTACCCCACTTTGTCAGCTGGATGAGCTGGATAAATGTCAGCTTCTAGAGTGTGTTTGTGATGTTCAGAATTAGTCTTTGTAAAGGAATCATCTGAGCTATTCTAAGCACCCAGCATCAGCATTACTTGAACAGGCATCAGTATCACCCGGGACCTTGCTTAGCACTCATATTGATGAAGAAGAACCTCTCCCTCACCTCCTCCAGAGCCATCTCTGAGGAGGGGCAAGGAATGGATGGCTGAAAAAGTTCTCCAGATGTTCCTCCAGCACGTTAAATTCTGAGAAGTTCTTAAAACACCTCCCACAATCTATACTCATTTAAGTTAGGAAAAGTCACATGTTTTCTGTAGAATAGAATCTGGAAAGGTTAAATAAATTAAGAGATTGTGTTGGTAACATTTGTAAAAGCAGATATTAATTTTTTTTTGTAAGAGAGGATTATAAAGCTTGATTAATTTTGCTGCACTCTGTTAAAACACACCAGGATTTCAACAACCAGTGTACATTTAGTGTAGACTCAGCCTTATGGTATTTGATTTTCCAACAATTAAGTTGAAACTCTCAGTGCTGCAAAGTTCATGGTGGAACTTCAGTGTTATTTTACACATAATTCACACTTAAAGTTACACCATTTGACTGTCTTCTATGTTGTATCCTCAGTGCCCAGGACAGGACCTGTCACACACTGAGCAATCAACAGATATCTGCCAAATAAATACAATTTGAAATTTAATGTCTACCTCTTTTTTGGGGGGGGGGAGGCGCTTTTACAGATTGCTATTTGCATAGAAAACTCTAGCCCTTCCAGCTTGCCCCTCTACAAGCTGTCCATCAGCCTCTCTTCAGGTTAACTTTCTTCATCCCCAGCCCACACCTCACAGTGTTCACGTAAGTGATGGGCTGACACAGGGAGCTCGGTGGCCATTCCTCCTACTTTTCTTTACACCTCTGCTTCCAGGCCTCATCCAGGTGATAATGAAAGCAATGACTGAGTCAAATGGTTCCAACTATAACCGTCAGATGCCCACAGCAGCCACTGCAGACCTTTTCCTGTTTGCCACAGGCTGGCCTTTCAAGCCTGCCCTGCTCGTTTTACACTCATACGAAACAAGATTGATAAATATGCTCAATATAGGTTTTGCCATGTCCCCTTTCTTTCTCTGTCTCCCCCAATGGCTTATTGCTCTCTTAATTCCTTGCTCCATTATTTCGATATATATGCCCTTGGCCCATATAATATCAATTCTCCCACCCCTGCTTTCTACACACATTTTCGACACTTTAATGAATCTCTTTGTATTCAGTGTCTGCCCTTGGTCTATGGGGTAAGTTCAAATCTCTTAAATTTGTTCTTGCCAGCTAGCTCTGTTTTAACTCGTGTCTCTCATCTCATGTCTAATGTATGCTCAAAAATTATCTGTGTTTTGTGGCTTTGAAGTGAATCACACAACCTAAACTGTTCTGTTGATCTTCACCAACAGAGTTGAAGTTTCAAAGATAAAGGCTTTTTATTCTCTGAAACTCATTTGGACGTTCAGCACTGAAAACCAAGCAGTTGACAACTTTTTCTAATAGCCGGAATCTGGTTATAGTAATTTACTGGGTTCCCATATTCCTTGACTGTCTCCTTCTATTCTGTTTTCCTTCTCTTATCTCCAACTGTTTCCCTATGATAGTCTTTGGTCAAGAAGTATACCATTATTTCTGCTGGAAATCTTGTCTTTGAGTATCATTTGTCTGGGGTCAACTGTGGGATGCAGAGTCTGGATTTAGTTCTTTGTCCTTTTGACACTTCCTTGTTTTTAAGCGCCTAGCCAGCGTTATACATGGGCATTCTTGAATCATGTCAGATTTAGCACACCGGAAACAAAGCTGACTTCCTTCCTTTTAACCCTGCCTGTTTTCCCAGGAGCTCTACTTTTATTGACCTTATTATCATTCTCCCAATCACTTGGCATCAAAGTCCCAGTTATACGCTGAAAAGAGTGTCTGTCTAATCTCTCATACCACTTCAACATTTATTTTTTGCATTAAAAAACATTTCCTTTTTTATTGTGTGTTGGCTAGTTTTTGTCAATATGTCATAAAACTGAGGCAGAGATGGGAAGGGGAATTTTTAAATGAGGAGTTAAGACTTCACCAATTTGGAGAGTAGGCAAGTATGTGGGGACATTTTTTTAAATTAGTGATTGATGATGAAAGACTCAACTTATTGTGGGAGGTGTCACCCCTAGCCAGGCTGCCCTGGGTTGTGCAAGAAAGCAGGCTGAGCAAACCAAAGGGTACAATACAGCAAGCAGTGCTTTTACAAGGTAGGCTCCTGCTTCAGTTCCTGCCTCCAGGCTCCTACCTCATTGGACTGTGAGTTGGGATAGGTAAGATGAATGAACCCTTTCCTCCCTAGAGAGTCTTTGGTCCTGGTTTTATCACAGCAATGGAAAGCAACCCAGAACAGACTGACTGATCCCTATATACTGCCATGGCCACATCACTAGCTTAGCCTTCACCAATGCATTTACTCCTGCTTCTAATGACTCCATTCATCTTAAAGAAATAATGGTTTTTGCACTTGATGTTCATATACCAAATGGGGTTGATTCCTGTTGAACAGCAGGTATTAGAATTACATTTCATCATTAGAACTCTACAAGTCTTGATGTGTGTGGCAGACTCAAAGATTCTTGTGTGATCCACACAGGGCAGAAGAACAATCAATTCTAGGACTTCAGTTATAAATATTAGTCAGGAAATTTTTCATTCAATGTGAAACAAGGAAGAAATAAATCTAGAACTTCTAAGGTCTACCCTGCTACCCAAAAGAACCATTGTTGATAATGACAACAACAACAATAATTAATAATAATAAGTAAAGAGAAACATCTGGATAGCTTTGACCTCTTTTGAGCCATGGAAGTCAGAAGTCAGTGATTGCAAATTACTCTACTCTAGGGCTTGGCAAGTTTGCTGATCAATAATCCCTTCATCCTCCATCTCTCTCTCCCTCCATCCCTTCTTCCCTCCTTTCCTCATTCTTTCTGCTCTCCAGTTTTGTTAGTTGAGATCTTAGGAGTCCTGACTGATACATGGATGACTCTCAGTTTGCATACAAGATGATAATCCTAGGAAGAACTATCAATTTCTGTTATGTTTATAATTTCTAAAGGGCTTAGGGGACCATCTTGCAAGCAGTGGTCACTGAAAACTATTTTGGAGTGAAAAATGCTTAATCAACAAAAGAAAGCAAACTTACAGAGCACACGGACATCATACTGCAGGGAGTCTTCCCCAGCCTCATTCATAGCCACGCATGTGTACCTCCCAGCATCTTCTACTTTAGCCCGTGGAATCTGCAGCACTCGCCCTCCTGAAAATATATCGTGGTATGTCACTTCTCCAAGTATGAGGGTGAGCATGGATCATGAACAGGGCTACACCTTTCCCCACTAATGACTTATATTTATTTTTTCCAGTGTTCCCACTTCCTTTAATCATTCAGTTTAATCTTAGATAATATCCATTTTCACAGCAAATATTGCCTTGCTATAAAGTCACCCAATACTGTAATACAAGTCAGAATTTTTGAGAAATAAATAGCTGGTGTCAATTTTCCTAGAGGGTAGAAGGCTACTCAGTGGCTCCACTGTGTCCTGTGTGGAATGTTGCAGTGTGGTGATGCTTTCACTGTTTTATTTTATAAAGATATTATTTTAGTTAATTTGGGTTAACTTTGCATATATTATGCACAGCATTGACCCTAAAGTACAATGTGTGAGTTTTAACTAACCCAGATATTTGAATACTTGTGATAATTACACTGAAACCTTGAGAATATTGTTCCAAGAAGTTAAGCATCTTTTCCATTAACAAACCAGGTGATGATTAAAATACTTAAAAGTAAAAGTCCTAACTATTGCTCATGAAAATGCAACCAATGCAATCAACTAATTGAATAATAACTATTTTCAAACATACATTTGAATTTATATTAATGATGCACAGAAACCAAACTGATGAAAGACATCAATACAGAAAGAGAGGTAAGAGCAAGTCCAAAAACTTGCATGAATTGATAATGACCATGGAACAGATCTGGAAAGTGAGCTAAAAGTCTTCTACTGTCAATTCCTCAAGGTAGCTTTTTCTGTATATGGAAGCCACATCATTCAGCAACCCAAATAACTGTTGAATTACAGTGAACTGGCCTGAAAAATAAAAATTTAAACACTAGGAAGAGCTTCATGCTTTTACATGGCAGCGTTTACCTGGCAAAATCAATACTCTGTCGCTGGAGGTCAGAGGTCGGCCATCTTTGTACCATGTCAGAGTTGGGGGAGGAGCAGCGTTGGTCTCACAGTGCAGAGAAATGGGATTGTTGATGATCACATCTTTGGCTTCCCCAGTCCTGCCAGTATCCAGCATGTTTCCTATTTCCCAAAGCTTCTGAAAACTTGGTGGGACTGTAGAGGGAAGGCATGACATCTATTCACACCGTGACTGTTACAACTGGTATGTCAGACAATAATTTTGGCTATATCTTGATGAATGATATTGGGATTTTGTGTTAGTCAATGCCAAATATTTTCAAGTACTTATATGCTTTCCAACCACAGCCAGACAGAGAGTAGTCATCAGTCAGAGCTGGTTCTTGGGTAGAAGAAGATGATCTACGGTGCTCAGAGACCACATTTGTCTTAGCTGTTCCCGTAAAAAGGCTCTTCTATTGAGCAACAGTGGGGCACCCTTTCAAGGAGGAATATGATAAGAAATGTGATCGCTGTAGGAGAAGCTAATTTTGAGGCACATACGAAAAAAAATATGGGCTCATTTGATAACACTATCAATTATTTCTTCTACTAAAGAAATTACCTAAATAAACAATTGGGACTAAGCTATCAAAACTAGGACTGTCTCACCCTTCTCTGATAGCAAGCATGAGTTTTATCGAAGATTTCAAAGGGGCTTGAGGTTTGACCTGAATTTCCAAGTTTTAGACACATATGAAAAATCAAAGATGTGTGAAAATTTTGTGGACCCAGATGTTAAGTATAGTATTAGTATAAATAATGAAAACTTTAAGACAACCTGGATATTTAACTGTCGGAGTTTAGTTAAAATAATATTTGAGCATACAACTGATGAGATAAGCAAAGTTCTTAAAAGTTATGTTGGACGGTGGAGTATGGCTCAAAGGGAATGTATTTAGCATGCATAAAGTCCTAGATTCAATATCCAGCACTGGCAAAAATAATCCTGCTGGAAGGTGGTAAACACCCAGAAAAACAATACGAACAATAGCAGGTATTAGTCCTTAATCACTTTAGGAAGAGCTTAGGTGCCTTATCTCATGTATTATTCTTAGTAATTCCAAGAAGTATTAATTTTTTAAAGAAAATAATGGAAATGGAAACTATTTTTGGTTACTTTCCCAAGACACAAAGTTCATAGGTATACTTATGCCTCTCAAAGTGTGTCTAATTTGAATTCCATTATTACTGCTTTTATCGTCTTCTATGCAATAATGTTATGTAATATGTAACCTTCATAATATAGTGTTAGGTCAATGCTGGTTTAAGAGAGGTCTGTCATTGAATTTTGTAAATGAAGTCGTTCCTTAAAATGCCAGAAGGAAATGTACAAAATAAGAATGAAGGTGGTTAGAAAGATGGCACACTAGTCAAGAGTACTTGTTCTTATAAGAGATCAAGGTTTAGTGCCCAGAACCATATTGAGGCTTTCAACCCTCTGGGATTCCAGTTCTGTGGAATTCAACACCCTCTTTCATGGGCACCAGAACACAAGTGGTCTACATACATAGATACATACATGCATACATATAGACTCATATACATAAAATAAAAACATCTATAAAAGGAAATGATATTATTCTCTTCTATTTGTTGTTTAAATTTTCATAATGAACATATATTTTAGGGAAAGAAATTGATTTAAAAATAAACCAAGTCAAATCTCTTTTCCATTATATTCTGTTAATGTGGGAATTGTTCTGCAACAAGCATAGTAGTATTACCTTGGATATTCACATCAAAATCCAACTCATCTTCACCTGCAAGGTTCGATGCGACACAAGTGTATCGTCCAGTGTCGGATATTTGAGCTTCCTTTATTTGAAGAGTATGTCCATTTGCAGCGATGTTAACATGATCATCTGACTTAAGGGGCTGTGATTCAATTATAAAAATGTCAGCATTGAGTATACTAATAAAACTGAGACACCTTGAAAATGATTTGCTATTACTATTCTTTGATAAATGGAGATATGTAAGACATTTAAGATAGCAAATTGGTTTCAAAGTAATATAATTTTTTATCTCTTGAAAATTATAGCTAATATAGGTCATATCATCCAGAAAATTGCTGGAGCTATAGTTATATATTCTTTATAGCAGAAAACATGTTTGTAGCACGATGTTCACTTATCCATATAAACAAAAGTGTCTCCAGCTAATCTTATCAAGTATTTAAAAAGTGTGGCTTGTTGACAGTTTTGTAGACAGCTCTAATAAAGAAAACGTTGTTAAAAGCTGAGAACATTACCGCAATAAGACTTCATCTAAAATTATTATCATTCATTCAGAAACATCCTTACTTCATACATAAACTGTTTTAAGCGGGTGCTATATTATGACACTTTGTTGAAATGGGCATTGTAAGCCTTCATTATTTGAAAATTTTATTCCTGATTCACTGGTGTTCCTTCTAAAGATATGTCCTTCATAAATCTTAGTGATTTCAGTGTCTCCTATCAATCAAAGCTACACTCTCCCAGTATCTTGATTTCCTGTTTTACCTAGGGCAGCATCTATTTATTTCAACCTACTAGACGGTTCCAGTCCTAAGGGGATGGTTCTTGCTGCAGCCTACTGACAGATCTTCTGAGGCCGCTCAAAAATGTTTTCTACATGTATGGTGACCAACTTTGAAAGCAGTCTAGTTTCTATGTAAATTCTAGTCCTTCCCTGGTTTTTACATGTATGGTTCTCTCTCAGTATAGTAACAGAAGGGATGAAAAGGCTTATAGAACACTAAGAAAAAGTTATTGATATAGTTACAAAGGACAGGGAAGTTATTTGTTTGCAAAAAAAAAAAAAAAAAAAAAAAGGTTTGACAGAATTGATAATGCATTGCACTGTGTGCACAGACTCCAAAAAGCCAACAGAAGCAGAGCATGCTGGGAGTTCTGATTTTCCTTTTAGCAATGGCTTCCAGATGATATGTGCTTATTTTACATGAAAATATTTCCCCCCCCTACTGCTGATATAGCAGAATCCATCTGGGATCTGGAAGAAAAACATGAAGCTACATCTTTCTTGCCTCTTACATCATACTGTGACCTAAATTTCTACAACTGGAACTTAACTGACCATTTGGTTGATTATGTGTAAAACAGGATAAAGAGCAGCTTGGCTGTTTCACACCTGTGTTTAGTCATGTTAACAACAGCCACACATTCTCTTTTTGCCCCGAGCACCAGCACATGTGTCCTTCCAGCGTGTGAGCAGGAACAGGATTGAGTGAGGACTAGGGTGTGTGGTCTGAAAACTTTATCATAAACAGAAGGATCTGAATTTGTTTATAATGTGAAAGATGATTTTTCTCAAAACAATTCTAATTCAAATATAATTATATAAATTCTCCCTTTCCCATTTCTCCCTCCAATACCTCCCATGTCCGCCCTTTCACTCTCAAATTGAGTTTTGATTTGATCTCACTGCCTTAGGGTAATCATAGTGTGCCTTTATATCTTTTAATTTTCTCATATTTTATGATATCAGAAATGTTATCTTTTGTAAAAGAGTTAATGATGTTTAGGGAAAGTTATGAATAATTTTTAGGACCATTCATAGGTTTCTTCTTTATTAAATTTACTTATTTGGGTAAGACACGATTTCTCTAATTCCCCAGTGGGAGGGTAGCCAGATTTTCAGTCAAATGCTAATGTACACAAAACAAGTCTTACTAACCTCCCACTGTGGGAACAATACCACAGTTATTGGACATGGGTATTTTTTCATTTCATTTACTTAAGAAGTTTCAGATTTGAGGAGTATGGAATGACTGCTTTTACTGTCTTCACTGTTTGTGGGATAAATCTCTGAATCACCTCTGTCTGTTTCTTTTTAAGTTTGTATTTTAATATTTAAGAAATAATCAATTATAATAAAAAAGAAATAATCAACAAATGAAATGTAGTTGTGACTGGCCTGTCCATCCTTGTACCAGCGAAGGGAGGCAGAAGGAATTGCATAAGCTTCACACTCCAGGGTCAGGCTGCTATTCACCCTAATCTTCACCTCTTTAGGGGAAAGACCTGGTCCCAAAAGGTCTCCTTTCTTGATTATAGGTGGAACTGCAGAAAATGAGTATCAAAGAGTCAAACACTGGTTGTTTAAAATACATAGTCTACCATGGAAATAACAATTAACAAGGAGGAGCAACTAACAAGGTCCCCAGCAGATGAGGACACTTCTTCACAGGCCTTCCATGAAGAACCTCAGTTAGCATCCTAGGAAACAGGAGCTTTCGGATGTATAATGTGGAGAAAAAAGTATCTTTATCTCTTCATCCTTATAAAACTGCTGGAGAAGTCAATGCCCTTCACATTTTCATCTGTTCCAATTCACACAGTCCAACCGTGACCCATAAAATACAGTATATTGGTCGTTATAGCACCAAGTCAAAGTAAAAATGACTATCAGAAAAGTATAAAATAACAGCAATAACATAGGAATAAAGACCTTAAAACCTTTAAGGCTATCGGTAATGGCGCCTACTAATGACAGTATGCGTGTTGCCTTTTACTTATAGGCTGATCATATTGTGGTAACTCAAAACGACTGTTGATCTCATCTTGAGCTCTGCGGTAAGCGTCTGCACGTAAACAGCACTCTAACGGGTAGGAAATAAGTGGATCCAGTGGACTCTTCACAATGTTTTCTGGATATGTATATGTGGTGGTGGTGGTGGTGGTGGTGTGTGTGTGTGTGTATGTGTGTGTGTGTGTGTGTAGGAGCATGTGTACGTGTACGCATTTGTAGGTCCAAGGTTAATGCCAGGTGTCTTTTCTGTTCCCTCTATGTTAGATAATTGATGCATGGTGTCTTGCTGCATCCAGAGCTTGCTGTTCTGATTAGAGGAGCTAGCCTGCTTTTTCTGGGTGTCTCCTGTCTGCCTCTCAGGCAGTGGGCCAGTAGGCGGGTCTTCACACCCATTTGACATTTCCATGGGTTCTGGGCTTCTTTAAGCTGGGCCTCATGCTTGCATGGCAACCATGTTAGTCACTGGACCACCTCATCAGCCCTGGCTCTTCATATCTGTGAGCAACTGAGGCCATGGGCCTAATAGTTAATGCATCCTCTGTCCTTGATGAGGCAAGAAGCTAAATAAGTAAAAGTCTTTCATGATCAGTATAAACAACTAGGAAAAATAATGAAAAAAATGAGATAGAAAACACTAGAAATCTTTAGGAAGCGGTGAGAAAAATCTTTCTTTTGGAACTTACTGTAGACCTTCACCTCATAGTGCTTCATCATTTCCCCAGCCTCGTTAGTGGCCACACATGAGTATCTTCCAGCATTGTCTTCCTGTGCATTTAGGATCTGCAGAGTCCGGCCTCCTAAAACATCAAGGAACATCAAAGGATCTTTGACATCATAGTATAAGTGGGGACTCCACAAAGTACTAGGACCTTAGTTCTTATTATAAATGTTGCCTTTTATGAATACAATTTAGTGGTAGGTATTTGCTGTAAAATAAGCTACAATGTACATGGAACCTACGGAGTAGCGGAGATGGTCTCTCTGGCCATCTGTCAATGCCCTCTGTGTGGCATCATTGACTTTTAGATTTTCTCTCTCTGACACTTCCATGCCTCTGTGCATCACTCTAGATAAGAACTTTATTTTATTTCACACTTTTCAATTACTTCTTAGAGCATTTCCAGTTTCATACGAGTTCTGGTCATATTCAACTCCTCCACAACTCTTTCCACCCAACTTTGCACCCTTAAAAAAAGAAGCAAAGCCCCTAAAAACATGTAAGACCAAATTGTACTAACTGAAATAGTTTTGGGTGTGTGATCTTTCAACTGAACTGTGTTGACTTACTAGGAACAAAAGCTATGCAGGCCCAAGCCAGGGCGAGTTTCAGCATAGAGGGGTAGTTGCAAGGATAGTCCCACCCCTAGTCATGAGCAATTAGCAATTGTTAGAGGCTCAGCTTTCTCTATTTCATACCTTTCATTAAAAAGTCTCCACCTTTTGTTATTGTCTTCCTCTCATTGACCTGGCCTAACAGAGAAAATCAATTTTGCCAAAACATAGTTTTGAATATGATACCTTTCTCTCTAAAACTGTCAACAGGGGCTGGAGAGGGCTCAGTGGTTAAGAGTGCTTGCTGCTCTTCCAAAGGACCTGAGGAGTTCAATCCTCAGCAGCCATGTTGGGTGGCTCACAACTGCCTATAACTTCAGTTCTAAGGTGTCCAGTGCCCTCTGCTAGTTTCTATAAGCATCCACATACATCTACATACATGCCCTCCAAGACACATAAATAAAGATAAAGTGAATCCTAAAAAAAAAACCCCGTCAACAGTTCTCAATTGTTTAGTGTCTGAAGTTAAATTAATCTAGGCTTCAAAACAATACTCAGCTTTCCTTCCTGGCTTTTTCTTTCCACAATGCCTCCCTTACACGGTGGCTACATGTGTCCATGCCAATCCCACTTGATGTCTTTTGCCATCTAGTCATCCTGATGGATCTAAAGCTGCTCCCAACTTACTACCAGTCAACCAAAGTCTACTACTTTCTGTCAAACCAGGCCTATATTCTGGTGAGGCAGAAAAGATATGTTTCTGTCCCTGTATACTCAGGTAATTAATTTTCTTCTTTCTCAAGTCTCTGATTCTGTTGAAGACCAGATAGTTAAGTTTTACAATTAAACTTAGTTGTTTAGAGGTTAAAGTGTTTTTAGGTCTAGATAGATGTTTTAAGTTAATAATGATGAGGTATGATAGATATTGATTTACATTCAGAATTTTAGACTCACCAAGATAGGAAAGATGTTTTCTTCAAGATTGCCAAATATTGCTATCTCAGAAAACTGGGAATAAGGCTTCCTCAAGACCCAGTTATTCCACTCCTTGGAGTATACCCAGAAGATGCTCCAGCATACAATAAGGACATATGCTCAACCATATTCATAGTAGCCTTATTCATAATAGCCAGAACATGGAAACAGCCTAAGTGTCCGTCAGTTGAAGAATGGATAAAGAAACTGTGGTACATTTACACTATGGAATACTACTCAGCTATTAAAAACAAGGAATTCCTGAAATCTGTGGACAAATGGATTGAACTAAAAATGATTATAATGAGTGAGTTAACCCAGAAGCAGAAAGACTCAAATGGTATATACTCACTTATATCTGGACACTAGCCCAAGGGGCAGGTCCCATGAAAGTCTTCACTTACCAGCAAAGTAGGACAGAGGGGAGGACATCCTATTGGGACTCTAGGTGAAAGAAGCATGGGAGAATGGGGAAATAGAAGGATCCAGAGGTCCTAGAAACCTACAAGAAGAACATTATGATGGGTGGATCTGGGCCCAGGGGTTCTGCTCAAACTGTGGCAGCAGCCAAGGACTATATTGCAGTAAACTTCGAACCCCTACTCAGATCTAGCCAATGGACAGGACATTCTCCACAGTTGAGTGGAGAGTGGGGACTGACTTTCACACGAACTGTGTTGTCCCATATTTGACCACATCCCCTTGATGGGGAGGCCTGGTAGCACTCAGAGGAAGGACAGCAGGCTACCAAGAAGAGACTTGATACCCTATGAGCATATACAGGGGGATGAGGTCCCCTTCAGTCACAGTCATAGGGGAGGGGAGTAGGGGGAAAATGGGAGGGAGGGAGGAATGGGAGGATACAAGGGATGGGATAACAATTGAGATGTAATATGAATAAATTAATAAAATATATTAAAAAAAGATTGCCAAATACAAACAGCAAAAACACTATGAATGTAACATACATATAATTCCTGATTGTCTCATGGTTCTTCTTGCTCGGTAGTTTATTGTATATATGTGTAATAATATAAATGTATATGTAAAAAATTAATAAAACATTAAAAGATTAAAAAAGGAAAAGACATTTTTCTGATCATTTAAGTCTAAAATGGCCACTTTGTTTTCTGAATGTTTATAAAACTTGTCACTACACCCCTTTTCATAACCCTTTCTTCATTTGTGATGCACAGTTGTTTTCAACTTCATGTTGACAAATAGTCTCTCTCATTATCTCTCTTCCACATCAGATTAAATGTCTTACAGGCAATGATTATAGTTTTTATTTCTTTGCCTCCTCTCACACACATTGTATTAAAGAAGAATAAACTCAATCTACATATTAAATCTTTCAAGGCTAAATTCAATCAAAATTGACTTTCTATCCTCTGTGACATTCCACATTACAATATATTTTAGCAATTAATGACACTGTGACATTTCTTTACTTGGGTTTGTTTTGTGTCTTTCATTTGGGTATTTTAAAATTTAAAATATATGCAAAAAGCATAGATAGTAAGGTAAAATAGATTGTCCAAAACAAAAACACAGGCACTTTTTATGAAAAATAACCCATTTTTTTTCTACAGTAGTAAACGATCCAAATGCATCTTGGCTCTCTGAGGTCAGTTAGTTACCTGGGAGAATTCGAATATTTCGGTTGGATTCTAAAGGCGCTCCATCCTTGAACCAGGTGATGGTAGCTGGAGGATAGGAATATGCCTCACAGACTAAAGAAGTGGGGCTGTTAAGGATGACAATGACGTCTTCTGGGCTGCCATCACTGTCTATACCAGCAATTGTAGGAGATACTGAAAAGAGTTGAAGTTTTATTAAAGAATCATCCTTGGAAAAATTTCTAGATATGTGTTCCCAGCTTGCCACTGTACTTATCTAGGTAATCCAAGTTTTTAAGAGTTACAAAAGAATCAGTATTTTCTACATAAAATAAGCGAAAAATGTCATAGGGTAGAGGAGGACACCAAAGAGATAGAAACGTCATGTGGCAAGTGTATCACAAATCTTCCAGGCATGACTCAGGAGCTTTCATTCATATATATCTTTCTGTATGAAGCTATATTGGTTCTGCCTATAGAAATGTTTTGTCTTATACATGATGTATTATTTCTATATGCTACTACTTGATGTAATTCACTTGATAACCTATACATCAACTGGCATTTTGTTGGACCCTTCTTGCAAATATAAATATATACGTGTGGTCCATTTAGACTACAGTCTTTTTTTGTGGTTCCTGCTCTATGTGGGAGTATAAGAGTATTTGTATGTATGAGAGGATTTATGTAGTCTGTGAAAATAATTGAAAAAACTCCAAATATCTGTAAATTCACATACAGATCAGTCAGATTTAGTGCATTTTTTTATATGTCAATAATCAAATGTTAGGTAGGGTATATATTAAACTTGAAAACCTGAGTAGGAACTTAGAATCCATTTCAGTGATATTCTTGACACATAAATATAGCTTTGATGCAGTAGGACCAATGCCGACGCATCAATACATAGCAATGTTTAATCCCACCCAGGCCACAGAGACCAGAAGTGCACAATCTCCAATGAAATACCTACCAAAAACATTGAGACTGAAACTTTTGCTTTTGTCACCAGCTGTATTAGAGGCCAAACAAGTGTATCGTCCTGTGTGAGACACCTGAGCATTGGTGATCTGAAGGAAACGGCCATTAGACATCATGTGGTGGACGTCATCTTCTTGGAGAAGCTGTCCGTCTTTGTGCCATGTGATCTGTGGCACAGGATTGCCTGTTAAGGAAAAAGTCACATTTCTTTAGGGCAGCCCAATATCACACATCTATAAATGGCAATATCCAAAAATGGCATTTTCACATACTTGCTTTCTTTTCTATATCACACTTTTAAAACAATGAAATGGCTATTCTTTCTGAAGTATTTTCATAAATGAATCTTTGTATTATGATAAAAAAGACATAATGAATAGAAATCAGTCCATATGTAAGTTAGCTTTTATCTGTAAATGCTTCTAAAAACCGGTCTTGTGTTTAAATATGTAGAGTCCCTTAACTCCGATAATTCACTATTTTCACAGTAAATTACTTTAAAAGACTGGAGCACATATCATTATGAAAAATATTATTTTTTTCTATTCATATTAAAACCCTTTTTATTCTTTTGAGAGAAAACAGTAGATGAATCATTTATTTGAACAAACATTTTGTGTTATACTGGCATTCTTACCAAGAATTTACAGATTTAATTAAAATAATTATTCAGCATTTGTAGTCAATGGAGAATACTTTAGAAAGTTACAAATGGAGATGTGCATTAAATATCATTTAAAATTATTCAGAGGACTTTTCGTAATTTAAAAGCTACACAAGCAAGTCACATTAACAAAGAAGGCTAGAATGGACCATTAAAACCAGAATGTAAACAGAGAATGCTATAAAGTTTAGGCAAAGACAGGGTGGGAAAGAGGGAAGGTCAGGGAAAGAGGAACAAAACCCGAGACACCTCTTTCTTTCCATGGGATAAAACTGTTCTCTAGAAGACATTTGTTAATTACCCCTTTGCTTCTTATAAATAAAAGGTCACTGGTGTATGCAGCATTCTTAGCGGTTTTTCTTAAAGCATTACCTTATTAAATTTGTTACTCACACAAGGCATATAAACTGTGAAATAATAAACTTATCAAATCTCTCCTAAAACTTGATGTTTCTATAAAATATTCTCATTGTTCACTTAAAACTGAGGAGCTTGAAATGTTCTTTTAGATATCTTAAATTTTTCATTGATTTATTGTTTTAAAATTTTATTTTATTTTTGAAATTATAATTACATCCTTTGCCCCTTCCTTTCCTTTCCTCCCTCCAAAACTCTTTTACACAATTTTTAAATTTTATTTTAATGCAACAAATCATCTACTTGGTTAAAGATAGTAATATTGGCTTTTGAATCTTTCTTTTGCCCTAGTTTCTATTCTCTCTGCAACATGGAAACATGCTAACCAAGGTGATAGGGTTGTTCTTGCTCAGACCTCAACATTAAATGAAATTTCTACTTTTTAAAAGTAAAATGTAAGAAAACAGGAAAAGTAAAACTAGGCAGAAGCATGAGTAAGGAGAGAGAAAAAAAAAAGGGGTGGGCATGGAAAAAACTATATGAATGCATGAACCTAATAAGAAAAACATTTATTGACTAGGGAAATAATGTTCTGCATTCCTCCTCTTTTCCTCCCTTCTGTCCTTCCTGCTAAAGTTGTCATCGCTGTTGTTGTTTTAATCTTCAGTGAATCTGTAAGGTTTCCTATTGCCCTTCACCTAGGTACACAACAGCATGATTCTATTTTAAATAGCCATTATTGTGGTTCCACTTACCCCAGACGATGAAGACATAACCCCCACCCCCCATGCCCCATGCCGCACCTCACCCTTATGCCCCACCCCCACGCCCCATGATGCACCCCACCCCCCATGATGCACCCCACCCCCATGCCCCACCCCCACGCCCCACCCTCACACCCCATGATGCACCCCACCCCATGCCCCACCCCCCCACGCACGCGCATTCTGGAGGCAATGATGCCCATCCCGTGCAGCAAGTTCCAGAAGGACAAGAACTGACTCCTTACCTGTCGCTTCACATGTCAACGTAACATTCTGTTTCTCCTTAATCTTTACATCTTCCAATGTATTTTCACCCACAATATGAGGAGGAACTAGAATAAACACAAAAGCACAGGTAAAGGAAGTTACAGCTCTATCAGTTTAAATGCCTAAACTTCCAGCACATCTCATTCATTACTGAGTCATTAGAACGTCAATGTGTTGTTTTATTGTCAATTCTAGTTTTCACCTGTACTATAAAATTGTTAAAAATCTGATTTTAATGAATGAAATTGAAATTTAAATCATACATATGAATAAGATATATTTAATTGTTAATTTGATACTATCTTTAATTCTGTGGAAATGGAGTTGCAAATGGAAAACTATATTAGACTGGCCTGTGGGCCTGTGGTCTGTCTCAATTACGTTAATTGACGTGGGAAGACCCACTCTCCCTAGGTAGCCCTAGGCCCTGGGTGTGAGTCCTGGACTCTGTAAGAGAGGTGAAAAGCAGAGGAGTCTATGCAAACAGGGCATCTAGTCTCTGCTCTTGACTGTGCATGTAAATGCTTTCACGTTTCTGCTACCTTGACTTCCTTCCCCACAGTGATGGGCTGTGACTTCATACTGTAACTTAATACACCCCTTCTCCTCTAAGTTACCTCCTACCCTGAGTTATTTTCTACTCTAAGTTACAGCAGGACAAATTAAACTAAGAATGTGCCCACAAATGAAGGATTAAGATCCCTCGCTTTAAGCAAGTCACACAGTCTCCTAGAACATTTCTTAGCAGTTGTGAACTGGCACAACAAGGCAGCTTTGCAGTTGAACCGGACTCATTTCCTCCAAATAATTGCAATGGTGAAACCTTGCCAAAACTCATAGTCCAGGGGCCAAAGACCACATAGGTATAAATTCCAGCTGTGAATACATTTTAACTCTGTGTCCAGAATGCATTGAAGCCAATTGGGTTTTCCCTTTCAATATTGTAATGCACACAAGTACCTAATACTGAAAGTCCAAACACTTTCCTGTCTTCACCAGCTGCATTCCTTACAACACAAGTATACTGGCCAGCATCTTCTGGTCTGGACTGCATCAACCGCAGCATCCTGCCTCCTGGAAAAGCAAAACACCAGATGACTTAAAGATAAATACAGTTCCGGGTGACATCAAGTGAGAAATGGAATTTTGCAGAGATGGGGAAGACTTACTGCTGTTACATATGAAGCAATGGAGGTAGAAGGTAAGGATAGGAGTGGTAGCTACGGTGAAATAGGTGTGGGAAATGGCACCACATGAAGTGGGATAGAGTTTGGTCAGGTTTGTGTGCCCTTGGATGTTATGTTAAGGAGTTCAGTGTTTGCTGGAGGTGAAGGAGGGAAGCTGCACACATAAAACAGGCTCACTATCTGATTGGTGCTTTGACAAGTGGGTGTTGACCCGATGCTCAGGAAAAGACCACAAAATGAGGCTGGACGAAAAAATGGGAAACCTAGCAAGAGGACTAGATCGGTGACCCAGATCTGGGTGGCATCCATGGGAAAGTGAGGGAGAAGCATGAAGAAGGACTGACTATCAGGTCAGCTTCTGGGAAATCCTGGAGCCATTGATACCAGGGTTACCGGGGTCACCTCAGGCATGGGTACAATGCGGCCTTGGCTTCTTTCCGTATTTTGATTCTTTTGTTTCGCTTGAAAAGGAAATGCACACAGACTGAGACATGTTGAAAGATGGAATATGGCAGGAAATTTCCTTTAAGGACACAGGGAGAAGAGTCAGCAAATAAGACAAAGCAAAGCCTCTGAAAAGCAGTAGAGACGGTGGAAGCAGAGAACTCCAAATGATTTATAATAGTCTCAGGGCAAAAAAGCCACTACTCAGATTTCCAAATAATTTTTAAGCAGGAATGTTTTTGCTTAGTCTTTTGAATTTTTACTAAACATTCCAATGAACACACATAAAATTGTCACTGAAATAGTCACCTGGATCTTGCTGAGGAGCTACCATGTGCTTTCAGTTTCTATAGCAACATGTTGACTCTGTGCTTGGCCAACCAGCAACTTCCCCATCCTCAATTCACTGAAAGGTAAATTTAGCAATATCTCACTTGAAAAAAAAAAATCAAAATTGATTTCCTGAACTGAATCTTATTTTTCCTAGCAGAACAGAGGTAAACAACATAAACAAATCTGTTGTTGTTGTTGTTGTTGTTAGAAAGGATTCACCAATTCATTGCTCGCTCAGACTAGTGAGACCACAATATGGTTCCTGTTGAGTGATATTAAAGTGATACAGCTTTTATGAGTCATTATTGGGTCCTCAATCCTCTTTATTGGGCCCACAGTTATCTTTCTTTTCTCTTTGCTTCCTGATCACCTCACTTAATCTCATGAAAGCCTGAAACGAGTACGATAGCTGTTTGTATTTATATGAAGACATCCCTCCTCGTGTCTACTGGATTTTTATGGCAGTTATCTGTTCTTGGCAGATAACTCTGTGAAAATGATAAGGCCATCAGCAAAGCCCTGCTTGCAGATAAGCCTCAGGAGGATTAGCCTTAGTGAAGCAAGACTGTGCAGCAGAGCAGCAGTCTGCGAGTCACATGCCACTCATCTGCTTCCCATTTACGCATCCCACAAAACACATCCAGATGGTAAAGCTGAATGAGTCCTTTGGCAGTCACAAGGTAAAATACTTTTAATGTGCTTTGCACAGGGATCTCCAGCCGCTGGTCAATCAAAACAAAACTAAATAGAACCAAAACACCACTCCTGTAAATTGGGAAGAAGCCAGCCGATAGCACTCTGCCATGCTGTTTTTATTCCTGTGACCTTTGATGTTATCGTGTTTAACAGATTCGAACTTTCCAGAAACTATTTTTTTTTTAAAGAAATGAAGATAACTTTTGAGACAAAAAGATAATTGCTCAGGCTTTTGGTAGCCAGACTATAATAAAATCTTTGCCACTACTCCCCACTTTGTAAGGACACAGAGTCCCTTGATTTTTATGATGAACAGTTAGTCTGAAAATTATCTCTGTTAAGATAATATCCAAGTATCACAGTACCATTCCATTCCATATCTCTCTCTCTCTCTCTCTCTCTCTCTCTCTCTCTCTCTCTCTCTCTCTCTCTCTGTGTGTGTGTGTGTGTGTGTGTGTGTGTGTACACAAGAAGGATGCAGGGAGTCTCCCAGGATGTGGATTGAATATTGGATACTTCGACAAGCACTGCGTTAATAGCTGAATGTGATATAAACTCACATCAGTTTAATAAAAGACACAGGATGCAGATGTTACCCAGGTTAACCTAGCTGACTAACTTTCTCAAAAGCTAAAGAAAGATTGTCTTTTTGGTCTACATGACGGCCATTATCAAAGTAGGCCAACTGTAGATTTCCTGTGACATGCCTCAAAAACTGTCTCTCCAGGCTCAGATTTACCTATGGAGGGTAAGATAGTCGGGTTTTCCTGCAAAATCATCAGAAGATGAACTAGAGATAAGGTCTCAGCACACAGGAAATGCTCTTCCGGGAAATGTAAGTACCCCTCAGCTGATACACATAGTACAAGGAGGATGCCGTACCATGCTTAAAAGACAGTGCCAGGCCCTCTTTAGTATAGTTTTTTTTTAATGTTTTAAATGTTTTTGTGTAATATGATAAATGTGTAGCATAGTTGACTGCCTAGATCACAAAGAAAAGTGAAACAACATTAACAGTGAACGAAAAACTGAAGAGAAAGGACATTCACACAGAGGCAACCGGATGGTCAGGCTCTCCAAGTTGTGAGTACCTGAGAGAATCTTCACAGAACTGCTGAGGCTGACAGGCCAGCCGTCTTTAAGCCAGGTTATGGAAGGCAAGGGGATACCGGAGGCTTCACAGGTCAGGGATACAGAAGTCTTTTCCACCACACTGACATTCTCAGGGACTCCAAGGTTTCCTATGATGCTGGGAGGGGCTGTAAGACAAAACAAAAGCCACTGGAAATAGAAAGTAAGGTAGTCGATACATACAAGACACTAATCCTCAATAGCTTGTTTCCAGCAGGAGCCTCCCATTTTTTGGTAAATATTGATCATAACAATGCTAGCTCTGAACTTAAAATTTATGTCACTGCTTTTCAATTTTTTTTTTTTTTTTTTATTATCAATTTGGCACTGATATTCCAGCAATGGTGAGCTGGTTTCTGAGTTAGTCCTATTTTATGACAAATTTATAATATACATTCACAACCTTCTTTAAGACTTGAACTTGAAAATTGCATAATTAATGGATTTAGCGTGGACTCATGAGGCAGAAGCAAGTTGTTTGATGTCAGCCTAGTCTACATAGTGCGTTCCAGGCCAAGCTGATTACCTAATGAGAGCTTGTCTTGAAATTTTTCTACTTTACTATATGCATCCTCAAAAGAATACCCAATATGTATCTATCTCAGCAAGTAACATGAAATCAGGCATAGAGGGATAAATGATGAACCTAGGAAAATAACAAATATGTACAGAAAGGTGGCTTTGTGTAATACTGTCTTCTTGCACCCACAATTTCACACTAGCTGGAGTTACCTGCATAAGAGCTATCTATACAAGATCCAGCCAGTCAGAAGTCACACCTAGATGAGGGCAATAACGCCAGATCTTATGACTTATTAAGGAAACATTGGTAGTTAATAGCTGCTGAGGAACGAAGAATCATTCTTCTTGGAGGGTGTGGCCACTGGAAGCTTTCCAGTGCTTCATGGTCCCACAACATGCACAGATGGCCATATGGCCAACACTGTATGGGCTTAGTGATTTATGAAGAAGAAGAAGAAGAAGAAGAAGAAGAAGAAGAAGAAGAAGAAGAAGAAGAAGAAGAAGAAGAAGAAGAAGAAGAAGAGGAAGAGTAGGAAGAAGGAGAAGAAGGAGGAGAAGAAGGAGGAGAAGAAGAAGAAGAAGAAGAAGAAGAAGAAGAAGAAGAAGAAGGAGAAGAAGGAGAAGCGAGAGAAAGGAAGGAGAAGGAGAAGGAGAAGGAGAAGGAGGAGGAGAAGGAGAAGTTAGGAGGGAAAGGTGTTAGGGAGATATGGATAGAGAGTTGGAGGAAAAATGGGGGAAGGAATGTTTAAATGATCATATTCCATTGTATATATGCATGACATTCTCAAAGAATTAAAAAGCCAAATGGGTAATTAATATAAGGCTTTCAGATCTGAGGTCTCTGCTTCCAGGATACTCAGGATGGATCATCCTGTGAACAGATCTGGTGATTCCCTTTCTACTTACCATGAACACTTAAGTCGTGTCTTTTGTCAGTCACTCCTGCTACATTCACAGCAACACACACATAACGGCCTGTGTCAGACACATGAACATTCTTCAGCTGAAGGATGCGACCTTCATCCAGTATTTCCACTCCCTTTCCTTTGGTCAAGGGACGGCCATCTTTCATCCAGGTCACTGCTGGCTGAGGAATACCGTGCACCTCACATTTCAACGAAACACTCTTCCCACGGGTGACAATAATCTCTGAGTGCTGGCTGCCACTGTTGGCTATAGATGGTCGAACTTTGAGGGAAAGTAGATAGTGAGAAACAGTTTAGGAAATGTTTGCTTCCATTCTTTTTTTTTTTTTTTTTCCCCTTTTGGTTTTTTGAGACAGAGTTTCTCTGTGTATCCTTGACTATCCTGGACTCCCATTGTAGACTAGGCTAGCCTTGAACTCACAGTGATCCATCTACTTCTGCCTCCCACATTCTGAGATTAAAGGTGTGCACCACCACCGCCAGGTGCTTCCATTCTAATTTATCTTGAATTTCTGATTCTCTTGCTTCTGCCTCAAAAGAACTAATAACAGGAATACGCCACCACACTCAGGTTATATGGCTGGGGGATGAAAGCCAAGGCCTTGCGCATGCTACCAACTGAGCTACATCCGCAGTGGCAAGTTAAATACAGTATTATGTCAGTATATTAACTACTAAAAAACCACAAAATTATTAGCATATTGCAAGGTAGAGTTCTTAAGTGGATTAATACCTAAAAGCTATTGATGCAGGAGAAAAAGACTGCTGTTTTTTAATTAATTCTTTTTAAGAAATACAGTGGTTGAATTTATCAGTTATAACTCTGATTTACAGGAGTGTTCCTAGTACTACAATGGATGTGGTAACTTAGGGCTTCTGAACTTATTTCATGAGCGACTCCTTCTCACCTGATAAAGCTTTATGGGACTCTGAGATATAAGCACATAAACCAGAAATACAAACCAAACACTTACTGATAAATCATAGAGTTATTTTGAAATAAATCTTTAGTATGTATATAATTTTATCATTTGCCAAAGACAAAGGCAAATGTGCATACTAATGAGATAAACATGCCTGTTTCTTTTTACATAATTCAAGCCTTTGGCGTTTAAAGATAGGCCCCATGGTAGCTGGGCTCTCTTGACATGAAGCAAAGATACTAACACCCTTTCCCTTTTGTGTGTTCAGTGTGGATTTGATATCACAAATACAGCAACAATCCCAACCATGAAGGAAGGGCTGGAAGACCACAGAGCCTCTGTCTTGCTAGGAGTGAATAGAAGACTGTCTCCACAGGCCAATGCCAGCCTCAGGTATCTCCTTGTAGGAGGAAGCAAACTGCCAGTTTATGCCACAGGTAGTCATGTTGTTTCTCTGCAGATGAACTGACCTAATTGATAATGAGTCTAAGAACCAGAATCTAGAGCCAGGCCACCCTGCCCTCATGGGTGTGCCGAAAGGAAAATGAGCCAGTGTCAGAAAACCTGTGTTCTAGCGACCGTTCTATCACACATAAAGCCGCATGACCTTGATCAACTCCAAAATGTTGCACAGGTTATAGTGTACATATTCTCTTAAAACAAAAGATTTTATATGTTTTAATATGCTCTAGGGCTTGGGCTGTATTTCAGTTTTTGGGTAGTACTTGCCTAGCACATATCAGGCTAGCACATGCCTGTAAGCTCAGCAGTCAGAAGATGGAGGTAGGAGGATAAGAAACTAAAGGTCATTCAACCCATGCATCAAGTTTGAGAATAGCCTGGGCTACATGAGAATCTATCAAAACAAGCAAAAACAAGATCACCACCACCAGCAAAAAAACAAAACAGAACAAAACTATAATGTATATTCCCTCTCTTCTTCCTTTCTGTACATTTCTCCCACCTGGCATCCTGTAACCACCTTGATGTGTATATTACTGGTGATCTGATGGAGATGAAGACCCATATTGCTGGATAAATAGTAGTCTGAAGGCAGTAACTGTTCTCTGGTTATGTCAGCACAATTTCTACATGAGTTATAGTTGTACTACTGTGAACAAACCTTACAGCTCTAAAGAGAAATGGAAAGGAATGATAGAACCTTTTAAGAGAATCCTGTACCCAGAGTGTGAGGAGGCCAATGACTTACTGTACACTTGCAGGTTATACTCTTTCCTTGCAGTTCCAGCCACACTGGATGCTATGCATGTGTAGAGTCCTGCATCTGCTTTCTCAGCAACTGAAATATGTAACCGTCTGCCTCCAGATAAAATGCGAACTCGTCCTGCAGAGTCAGCCAACACCAGAGAGCCTGCAGGATCAGAGGGAAAAAAATGTAGCTTCTATATTCATGCCCAGTTAAGAACTTATTTATTTAATTGCTAGTTAATTAATTACCTAAATATTTGATAATAAAAATCTACTCAACTACAGACTTCAATCCTAATATATGTTGTAAAACTGTCATAAATGTTTACTTTAGAAAATAATTTTAAGGCTATTTGTAAAAGAAACAATTTTTTGAATGGTAGACTCTTGATTACTATAGATGCATTTGATTAAAAAGCAAGGATATAATACATAAGTTGACTTTTATGATGAACAGTTAGTCTAAAAATTATCTCTGTTAAGGTAATATCTAAGTATCACAGTTTAAAAGTTAATATAAAGCAATTTTGCCATCTAGAATTTATTGTGCAAATCCCTGAAAAGGTTTCTGTTGATAATGTTTTTGCTTCTTTTACAGTTGTCAAGTTAACTAAACAAAATAGATATTCATTTTGTCTGTCTGTCTGTCTATTATCTGTCTACTATCTATCTATCTATCTATCTATCTATCTATCTATCTATCTATCTATCTATCCATCATATACTGATCCATCCATCTCTATGTATCTGTTTGTCTGTCTACCATTTAAAATGTTTGGGAGTGGAAACTGACCTTTCTTCTTCCAGGTAAGATTTGGGGGTGGAATTCCACTTGATTCACACAGCAGAGTGATAAGGTTCCCTTCAATGGCTGTAAGCTGCACAAGCTCATCAGAGCCATAAATACTAGGTGGTACTGAAGGAAAAAAAAAGTATTGATTCTACAATTTTTTTGTGTCACGGCGTTTCCCTAATGCTTTACACATAGTAGAAAGGGCTCTCTAACCAAAAGCACATATTGCTGAATATCACCTCTAAAGAATGCAATCAATTCCTAATAACAAATTCCTCCAGTCACAGAAATTCAATTCTGAAGTCCTCAGAATGACATAGTTTATTATAGATATTTAGACATGGGTGTGAAAATGTTGATACCTATCAAATCTAAAGTTAACCTCAACACTGATGCCCAGCCAGTTTTGACATCTCAGATGCTGAATAGAATTAGAGGACATTCACTTACTCTAGATCGCACACCTTGTCTTTTATTGATCTGCAGAATTTTACTGGAGCCCTCCAAGTCCCTCTTGATGAATAAGCTTCTCTCAAAAGGATTTCAGTTGAAGACACTGGCTAAACTCTCCCCTCCCCCAGGCACACTGCCTCATCACCAATACTTATTCTTCCAAGCTACTGGGAATTAAGTGGTCATAGAACCCTTTTCATGCCCCACTTAAGTGTCAGTCCTTACCTACCTCTATATAAACAATTCTACCCATCTGAAGCTCATGAAACCAATTAATTTCTTTTTGCCTCATCTGTGAATCTGCCACTCATCTATCCACTGATTGGCTATTGAACTTTTTTCTTCTCTTTCCCTTCATATCAAGCCCTTCCATCATTCTGAAAGAATGCAGTCTCCACATGAATAACCAGTCTATAGACCCATTGATTCAGTTCTTCTGTCTACTCTTACCTTCCTGCATCAGAGACTATACAATGGCCTTTACATTATCTAGAACATTCCTTCTATATGTTTATAAATTCAGGCAGTTTCATGATTGCTACACCTTTTGTTTTCTCAATCAAGTACTTCCAATTCTCAAGTCACCATTCTAATTTCTCCATATTCAGGTGTCTTCTCGTGTTTATTGACCCCCCTGCATCTTAGACTTCATAATCAGTAATTTCAATGTCTCTTTTGACAATAATCTCAATTTCCTGACTTTTCACCCTTAGTTGGCAATACCTTTTCTCTAGATGGAGTCTACTGTGTACAGTGTCATCAAGTATCCAACAGGCAATGGGTTACACAAAAGAAAATGACACAGTCATAGACTGACACTACTCTAAACTCATAATCTCCACTTTCAACTCTATCCTCAAGCTATTCCTGTGGCTTCCATGAATATAAGCAGTTAAAAACCTAATGAAGACTCTGCCTGGAATCTAGCTCTCACTGCAAACTGGTTCTCACATCACATGTCACGTATGCTGTTCAAGAAGCACTGCCAAGCTTGGCCTGTCCAAATAGAACACAAGAAGCCCTTCTTCCTTCTCGAGGAGAGACATCCACTAGCCACAAGCTCAGATGATGGAGAAGCACAGATACTTGATTCAGTTTTTTTTTAAAAACACATCTAGAGTATAGTTGCTTTCTTTAAAAATTGATAGATCACCTTGGTTCTTCTGTCAAACTATTTAATATATTTTGTAACACTTAGAATCAAATACACCGATTGATGAAATTTTGTCAACCCATCTGCTTTGCCTTTCTACCAACGTATTTCCTTTCTTTCTGCTGTACTGTACTAGTCCCTGGTGAGCAATGTTGAGTTTACTGATTGAGATAGAATTCTTCAGGCCTTTGTATTGCTTTCATCCTGCTCACAGTTAAGGCAGCTCATGCTTATGGTCTCAGTTATATGACTATGACACAGAACCCATTATCTCTTTCTATCTAACCTAAAACAACTCTTGCATTTAAATTTGACTATTTGAGAGTTTTCTAACCTGAAAATTTCTTCTTTCTCATCAGCCACTTTGCATGGAATAGTGGTAGACCAGAGAAAACCTGCATATTTTTTCCAGTGATATCTCAACTGTCTTTCCTATCAATCATTATTATATTTATTGCGTTCTGCTTTCCATTGTTAAACCCCTTCCTTCAGAGGTATTAGTTTATATATTAGTAAGGAACATCTTACAGTTTATGTTTAGTGACTTCTCTGCAGTACATAACATTATCCATTAACCTATCCATTCATTTATGTACAAATTATTCATTGCCTATTTTATTTTTCCGGAGACATTGTTATCCTAAGTTTTCATGCCATCATTTTTAGTAGCTTTTCCTCCTACTTTTTAACTGTTCAATTTCCCACGTAGGGTCTCCTTTTCTACTCCCATATTCGTACAGTACTGTTGGAAGGCCTTCTGTACAGCACTGTACTGGACACACTGCTTTACTTTCTTTCAGGAATCTCAGCTTCTATCTACATGTAGCATGCCTCTAATTTTGCTCGCATTTCTGACTGTGTGGACGATAGCTGCACACTGGTGGTCCATATAGACCTCAACAGCATCATGTCTTCACTTCACTTGTTTTGTTAAGTGGTTTCACTGGGCACCTTCTACTGCACATGCATTATTTTTTGTTTGTGTGTACCTCCAACTTTCTCCTACCGTCTCTTGGCATCTCCTTTGTTTATTTCACCTCAACTCCTTTCTCTTCTCTAATGGTCCCTCTTCCACTTTCAGGCTTTCTGTTTGTTTTAGTGTTGGATCCCACATTTGTAAGAAAACACACAACTTAGTTTTGCTTCGTCTCACTTTCCAGGTGATCATGACTTCTAAGTTCCCACCCTCTCAAGCTTTATAACTTTTAACTCAATGCCTTGCCCAAATTGGGAGATATGGGAATATTTTTTTCATTTGAAAGAAATGAAGAAGAAAGAGAAAGTGAAATGGAGAGGAAGAGTGGAAAGAGCTAAGAACAAAAATTGATGATGCATAATTCATATGTAGTAAATAGAAAAGTTCTATATGGCAACTTTTACCATTTAAACACAAATTAATCTTTTTGCAGAGTGAGCAGTAGCTTTTGTTATAACATGATGCAATGATTATTAACATTATCACTATTTTAACAAGTCATATCCATACACGTATATGCCTTTAAAACTAACTTGTTCATCAAGATTAAGAGAAGACATTCTGTACATATGTTTTTACTTAAAAATGTCAATTTCTAAGTCAGTCAAATATAAAATTCATTTCTTTGTTTCAGTAGGTAAAAAATTTAAACATAATTAAAAATGAGACTTTAGGTCACAAAGCAGTATCTTAGCTAATGGCAAACAAGTTAGTGGATAGCCACATCCAAGGCATTGTTCATCATATTAGCAGAAAATGTTAAAAGTTTCAAGTTTCAGCATGGCAATCTCCTCTGACACCTTACATGGCACGAACACGATATGCATATGTAACACAACTTTTTAATCGACTCCAACTTGACAAACAACTACTATTGTCTACAGAAAGCACAACAGTAGAAGCCCTGGCTGTAAAAGCTAAAAGGTATGTTAGGAAGGAGAGATGAATCATGCCACATGGAAGTCACAGTGACTAACTGGTTAGGGCTTAGGGCCTCTGTCTATCCATTATGCATTTTGGGCCAGTTCCTTGAGTTGATACTTAGGAAATGGACTATTTCCATCTACACGTTACAACGGATGAACGCCACTTTAAAACCCACGCAGTGAGTGAAAGCACACCATAGGCTGACTGCTTTGTTCGACAAATGCTCATTATACTCACCCCAGATGTTGACGTTGTAGTGTTTCTCAGTTTTTCCAGCAACATTTGTTGCTTCACAGGTGTAACGGCCAGTGTCTTGAAGATGAGCATCTTCAATCTGAAATCAAACAATCAAAATCATGCTTGGAAACCAGCCCTGCCCCTTCCCACTTCCTCTCTCTCCTTCTCCCTCTCCCTCTCCCTCTCTCTCTCTCTTTCATGCACACACACACACACCCACACAATCTTTTCTTTTGCCCGCCTCCCTAAAAATGTTCACTATGTACCAAGGGTATCCTGGAACACACTAGAGCATTATTCAAAAGGCCTGAAATTCACATCAATTTTTCTATCTTAGCCTCTCCAATGCTGGTATTAATTACTAGCATGAGCCACCATGCTCACCTTGAAAACCTGGGATTGTGTATTAATGTACATTGTTGTCTCTTATTTTTATTTTTAACTCAGTACGTTCTAAACAATAAACATAGAAAAATGTAAAATGAATGCCCAGCACTCAGATTAAAAATTTATCAAGATTTAAAAATATTCATCTATGCCACATTCTATTTTAACCTAGTTTACAACAGTTGTTAAACAATACAAAAGTCTTCTAAATAAAATTTAGAAAAAATAGCTAAAACAACTACCATCATTTTTGATAAAGTTCACTCAAATTTTAACATATGATCCTTATGTATTCAGGAAGTAAGTTAATGTTCTTATGATTGGTTTGTTACATATGTTTCCTCTACATTGGATCTGTAGGTTTCTTCAAGTAAAAAATTATATTCAGTTAGCTTCAATTGCCCATTGAGCTATGCTCAGCACTTAGTAGGTAATTGAGCATCAATAAAATATTTTCTTTCATGTATAAGAAGCATAAATCAGTGACTCATTCATCATAAGTTTGCGTGAAATTTTATGTGTAAGAATGTTTTGCCTGCATGTGTGTATGTGCACACGTGTGTGCTTGGTGTCAGCAAAGGCCAGAAGGAAGTGTCAGATCCCCTGGAACTGGCGTTACAGATGGCTGTGTGGTGCCTTGTGGGTTCCTGGGATCCAAACCTATGCCCTTTGGTAGAGCAATAAGTGCTCTAAGCCACCTATCCCTCTCTCTGAACCTCATGCAAATCTTATGTTACTGTTGGAATTTTATGTGTCCCCCCTGGGGTTTGCTTATCTTATGAGTATTTGCTTTCCAACTCATGGCACTATTTTGAAAGAGATGGAGATGTAGGGAGAGAAGGTTGTAAATATAAGCGTCATGGAGGAGTCTGGTGGGATCTGGGAAAGTTAGCATGCTCCGAGAAAGGCAGATGGTAAAGAGTGCACTTACGCCACTCAAGACAGGAACAAACATTTCACTGGGACCTAGACTAGAGGTTATTTGGGTTACTTTTGGCAAACCATGTCTTTAAATCTTGCTCATAGTTTGACAATTTGAGTGAAGCTGAATTCAAAAGCAATAGACTAACTTGGCAAAGGAAAACACAAGGCAGCAGAGCATCTAGGAGGGTGTAATGGTTTAAAAAACTTTCATATCTTTTTGCTGCTCCTCCTTCCCCCAGATGGGTTCAGGGACTGAACTCAGGTTGTCAGGCCTGGTGGCACACGCCTTACCTGCTGAGCCGTCTCACTGGCACCTGTGGCATGACAATTAATGGTAATTTTAGTTCAGTTTACAGTAAGAATTAGCAGCAAGAACTACTGTAGGAGGATGTGAAAGTGTGCAGGACAGCCAGAAAAGAAGCTGAGGGCAAATCAGCTACCAGTGCTGAACATACCAGCGCCTTTAAAAAGCAGCCAAGCAATTTGCACCAGGGTAGTGGTAAGTGTGGCTTGAGGTCATTACGACAAGATTTCCTTTCAAAAAGACAGTGCCTCTGGGATACTCTGCTCGCACAGAGGCGCCTGGGGAAGTCCCTTTTCAGGTTCAACCCAGGCACTAAAAGGCTGCGATAGCCGTGCATGGTCCCAGGTGGGATGGCTACTGCGTGGCAGAACTTGGCATTATTTATATGGTTCTGATTTTGCAGGTACGCATAGTGTAAGAGTTATGGAGTCCAGAAGAAGAAGTTTTTGAGAAAAGGCTCAAAGGTGGAGCAATGTTTAGCACGCTCAGATTTCCTGTAGAAGGTTCTTTCCAGAGTGCCGCTGTATGAAGCTACAGGACCAAAGCTTACACTACAATGGATACAAGATGTTGGACATGCCAGGAACATATTCTGAGGAAACCTGTAGGCAATGACTATACCTAGGTCAGTGGAGGAGCTGCAAGTGACAAGGCCACAGGTTGGGGTTCCCCAAACCCACTGGAGCTCATGTCCTGAAACCTGTACCCCAGATGTTTGACATGGAACTACAGGAGTTAATGGTCTTTTTTTTCTGCTAAGTTTTATTCATTTTTTTTGTCACTTAAAAAAAAATGATATCCCCTATTTTAGAATTAGGGTGTTTATTCCTTGTTATTATAAGTTGGAAGTATGTCACTTAAAAAATGTTGGAAAGCTCTCAGCCAAGAGATTGTGCTGCTTCAGAAGCGACCCTGGACTTGGATTTTGCATGATGTTGGAATTTAAGACCGGGAACTCTTGAAGTTGGATTAAATAATTTTGCATTGTAAAATAGACATGAAGTTTTTAAAATCAAGCTCCTTTTCTGAACATTTCCTTACCAGCTCCCAGTGCTGGTGTGGATATCTGTGGATTCCTGTTGTGATGTGTCTCTGGATAAAGTAGCCCACTGTCAATATGCCCTGGATGGTTATACCTGTCCCCAGCTTGTTCCATTTCTCTTTGATTATTCACTGTTTCTTATACTCAATCCAGTGGCTCCTATCATCCCTTGTCTGTCATAATAGGTGAAAATCTTTTAAAATGATATGCCCAAAGAAATCTTTTTTTTTTTTTTTAGGTTGTTCTGTTAAGTTATGCGTTCACAGTAAGGCAAAGGTAACCAATACACTGTAGCACTCACAAAACGATTTTGGACTAAAGATTAGTATACTGAAAAACAGAGATGAACATTTAAAGGAGTGCCTAGCATACACCTAGTTAAAAAATTGGCAAAATTCCATTATTTAATTTAGTCTTACGTGTGAGAAAAATGCCGGGTATGTCCTTAAGATACTATTAACTAACTAGTTTGGGTTGGGATCTGTAGAATGTTCCATTGTATGTGTTTTCTCTCTACTCCTGCCAACGGGACTTGTACATCCCAGGTTGTCTGGCATGGGTTCATGGAACAGATCAGTGGATATAAGGATTTATTTCCCATTACCTAAAGAAAAGAGCACCTACACCCACTGAAATTTATGTTCACATAAATGCCTCCTTCTGTCACTCAGCCACATCTAAGCTTTGAGATTTTGCCAGGTGCTTTCTAGAACACTAGACTCTGCTCCTAAGCATGAGTTGTACTCCCCACCCCCACCCAACTCTCCCACCCTAGTCAGCTGCCATATCCATTTTTGTTTAGTTACTGAGCTGGCTTCACCTTTCCTTTCTTCAAACATTCACTTTGTGAAGTTCTCCACATCCTCCGATCTAACTTGCTTGCTTTCCTTAATCAGGACTTTTGCTCCTCTCTGAGCTATAAAACTAGGTTGTCTCCCAACATATGTCTAAGCAAGCTCTGTACCAACTATTTGGTCACCAACTCAAATTTACAGTAGTTCTGCGCATGTAAGATGAAGTGACATTTAACTCTTTATAGATTTAGGTAAGATTACAAGATACTGAAGATATGAGATGTGTCCTAATTTTTGCATCCTTATCCATAGCACCCAAAGTGGGCTGACACTTTTTGGTTAAATGGCTACATGTCAGGAATTTAATCTTAGAGTATTTTTATAATATTTTTTGTGAGGTTTTTTTTTTTGTTTTTGTTTTTGTTTTGGGGGGGGGGTGGGTGGGGGATGGCTTTTGGCACCATTAAATAAGGAGTTCTTAGAATTTTATTAGATGACAAAAGAACATTTATCAAATATCAGCAAGTTTAACGTATGTAACACTGAACCCATGTGTTTGAGATGGATCTGCAGCCTTACCTTCAGCACACTTCCATTTTCAGAGATACTGAGACCCGGTCGCTTCAGAAGGGGGCGGCCATCCTTCATCCACATCAGAGTAGGTGTGGGAACAGCATTGCTTTGACAAATTAATTCCACAGCTTGGCTAATGAGGACAGAGACATTCTGTTCTTCTCCCATAATATTGGGTGGAACTAAGTGAAAGATGAAATTTTCCTCATGAAACGGGCTGCACACTATGGATGTCCTTTAATCATCAAGATACAAGATACACACTGTAGAACTAGGCTATTTTTTAAGATGGAAGACCACAATCATTCTTGGATACACTGTTGGCTTCATTTTAGTCAGAGTCATTGTTAAGTTACAGACTAATGCACTCGTGTTCTAATCACTCATTTTTTTTTTTTTGTTCATCTTAAAGAGCCTTTGCAAGTCAAAGTTCTCAGAAGTTAGATCTAAGAACTGCATAGAACTGGATGGTACTTCTCAGGGATTTAAAAACAGCAAGTCATCCATGAAATATTTTGGAAAGCAATAAATTTTAAAATATGATTTCAATATTTATCTGTATCTTTTGCAAGGAAAAAAACCCAAGTTTTATATTCATTTCCATCAACATCTTTCAAAGTATGAGGAAGAAACTGTAGGGATTGTCTATCTAGCCCCCTCACTTCACAGTGTCCACAGGTAAAATAGGTGAGGGTTTACACAAAACGCTATTGCTGGTGGCAAAGCTGAGAGTCTACTGACTTGAGGTTTAGAGTTCTCTTCTTTGCCGAACCAACTTTCCATGGCATAAAAGACTTTGTGGAGAAACTGACACAATAGAGAAGAGGCTAAATCAGTGACTGATTATAGAATATATTCATAATTACATAAAGTGAGGAGGTCTATTGAAACTTTAATGACATTAAAATTAGAATTCCCTGGCCTTCAGACTTGTCAGATGCTGAAACATGTCCAGACAGAAGCTTAAAATATTCCCTTTCCTTGAGTGCCTTGAAAATAAGCTGTCTTTTTCCCCCAGGTGGCTTTGTGTGGCTTTGAAAGAGAGTAGGTTCCATCAAGGACTCACTCAGGCCTGTATATGTTTACATTCAGAAAAGACAAATGACTAATGAAAAAAAGCACAGGGGTGAATTTCCATGGCCAATCCTCGCTAAATTACCTAACCACTCAGGAATATATTTATAGTTGTTTTTGTTATGGTTATTGTTTGGTTTTGATTTTTGTGGTCACAGGAAAAAACTCACCTGTCTGTATTCACTTGTGTCCCATAGGGCCCCCCAAATGCTTTGGGAGAGATAAGATTATCGTAGTAAAATATATTATTATAGTCTATGAGCTGCTGTTTCATGCTTAATATCCCTGCTTGTGATAAAGTAATGATTAAGGTCTCAGACCGACTACCAATGTTCTGTGTCTGTAGCCATCAGGGCTCTAAGCTACCAGACCTCCTTCAGAGGGAAAGGGCTATGACACAAGGGGTACGTCTGTGTGCTGTCCCTGGGTCCATGGCTCGAGCACACCAGGAATGAATGAACTATAAAGGAGCAGAGTACATGGAGCAGACTAGGGAGCATTAGTGCTTAGATCTGACATCCCTGTTCACCGAGCAGCACACTAGGCATGGACTTGAAGAAGCTTAAGGCAGCCTCTGAGGACCAGAAGACAGTGGGATTGATTTTGATAGGTGACACATAGGGTACAGATGTATGGATAGTCTACTCAAAATGAAGAATGCTATGAAGTGGCAAAACAGACAATTTTAATAGCATGGTAATATAGCATGAAAACATATTCATAAGCTTTGGCCCAGGAATTGCTAATGGCCAGTTCTGCATCTTGATCAAATTTTGAATTAAGTTTGGCCTTGTTGGATAAAAATTATCTCGACTGTGTCTTAGGCTATTTGTAGAATTTTTAAAAGGACATGCTTTCTTTATGACTGTTTTAGACACCAAGGTAGACCAAGATGTAGAGTGACAGATACCATTTATGAATTGAGGTCAGTGAAACCCCAACTTCGTTCTTGGGGCAGGTTATTCTGAGATAGGATCAAATGCTATCCCCTTTTAGACCACCTAGCTGTACTGTGAATAGGGAAAAATCATGAATTTTCTCTGAATTTATGTCTAGTTTAACTTATATTTCTCAAACAACCCTCAACTCAAGGGTATTGGGCCGATCACAAAGAATGTCTCCTATACGTATAATTAAAAGCAATGAAACATGGTTCTGAATATAATACCCAAAGAGAGCTTTTTAACAGACATCTACTATAGTTAAATTATGTCTTCCTAATTGTAGAGCTAATAGCTGTAGTCATGTTATTTGGAATGCCTTATAAAACACCCTACACTGATATATACATTCTAATTAAATTGTAATTTTTATGGATGTATGCCATGTGTGTTGTTATATGTGTCTGGTGTATATGCATATAAGCCATGTGTGTTATTATATGTGCCTGGGGTATATGCATATCAGCCATGTGTGTTGTTATATGTGTCTGGGGTATATGCATATCAGCCTTGTGTGTTATATGTGTCTGTGGTATTTGCATATCAGCCCTGTGTGTTGTTATATGTGTCTGGGGTATATGTATATGAGCACAGAAGCCAAAGCAGAATGTGAGGCATCTCCATTACTCTCTCCTTATTCCCTGGAGACAAGGGAATAAGCCTGAAGAGCTCTGGTTGGCTAGCTTGGCTGGACAATGAGCTGCTGGGAGCCAACTACCTTTTCCCAACCCCTAACACTGGGGTTATAGGCACATAAGACCATGCCAAGCTTTTCACATGGGTATCAGAGGGTTAAGCTCAATTTCTCATGCTCCAACAAGCACTCTTGTGTCCTGAGTGCTCTCCCTGGCCCCAATACCTTGGAATTTAAAAGGGCTAAAATAAATTAAACTCAAACACAAAGCAGAAATGACATTTGATTTGAACTAATTTTGCTAAATTGTCACGTTATCTGTTTCTTCTTGTTGTCAACAATTTCCCTTAACATCTATTTCAGCACACAGCCAGCCAGCTTGTCTCACCATATACTCTGAGGTCAATGTCCCTTTGTTTCTCCCCAGCAGCATTCACTGCCACGCAGGTGTACCTTCCTGTGTCACTCATTTGTGCACTGGTCAATGCTAAAATTCGGCCCCCAGAGAGAACCTATCAATGAAAACAATACCAATTAACCAATATGAGAATAGTAGATGTGTTCTTTTTATAGTTTCACAAGTATTCATAAAGGAGAGAAAGACAACACATACCAAAGAGAAGAGAAAATAAAAGGAGGCAATTCTCCAAAACTTTCTTGGATCAAATACATAAGACATCACAGCAATATTAACCAAAAAATGTAGCCACACTCATTGCTCTGTTATCTCATAGATCTACCAATTTCTTTTAATATTGACATGAACTTTGTGTTTTTTTATATCATCAGTTCTGAACAACTGAATTAAAAAATAAAATATCAGAACTATATTCTGTGTTAGGCAAAATAAATTATCCTTTATATTTGACACAAGCACTTATTAGAGATATTTTGGGTTCAATTTCAGACCACCGCAATAAAACAAATATTGCATGCAAAATATTGCATGCAGAATTGTGGCTCCCCAATGCGTATTAAAGTGCTGTTTACACTGTACTGCAATCTATTAAGTGTGCAATAGCCTTAAGTTTGAAGCAAAGTATATATTTATCAGTAAAATGCTATTTTATTGCTTGAAAGCACCAGTGACCATCTGAACTGTTGGAAAGAGGCTGGCAGGCTTACTCAATGCACAGTTGGCACAAAGCTTCAATTTGTAAAAAGAAAAATATGGTATCTGCAAAAGACAATGAAATGAAAGCACATAAGATGAGGAATGTCTGTGTTTGTGCTTCTGTGTGTCTAACTTGGAGTCAAGGGTGCTTCTGTTTTTAACTCAAAATCATTGTACTGTCTTTGCATTTTTCAGAGACTCAGATTTCATTTTTCATAACATGTCTATTACAATTTTTCCGTACTTTATTCTTTGATGTTTTATGGACATGTGCATGGTTTATGTGCCTCACAGATTCATTATTTCCAGACATTTAAACAAAATCCTACCAGAAATTTCCTGTGCTTTTTGTTGATGAGTATTCCTTGTGCCAGGAGTAGAAGCAGGTGCAAGCAGGAAAGAACAGCCATCTCTAGCAAATGGGTACAACTTAACACCATCATGTGAGGGATGGGAATTCTTACATACGGCACCTTTTATACATTTGAAATCTCAGCTGTGTGGCTATGACAGGCATATGTGGGCCCATGTGCAAATTCTTTTGAAAAGAACATTTGTTGTAAAACTAAACTGTTGTTCTTCAACCCCATGAGAGACTTGAGGAGGAATAAAATTAACTACCTGAGTACACAGGAAGTGGAAGTTAGCAATTTCCAAAAGGAGAAGATGACAGTTTGCTACTTGAATAGTCACCCAAAATTCCCTATAATGTTGGAGCATCATCTTCAGCCCCTGGCCCAATACATCTGACAGGCATATTTGTGAGGCAGGAATTATTGAGGACTTGCTTACCCTGTCTTGGCAGAGTTTTGCTGTTGACTCTGCTTGCATCCAAGCTTGCCCTCTTTAAAGCAGAATTCTGTCTGTGGTAGAAATGAGGACATTTTCCCCAGTGGCTTGTTTGCTACATTTGAAGCCATGTCCATAAAGAGGTTGTTTAAGCTTAGTTGTTTAGGGGTTAAGATGTTTTTAGGTCTAGATAAATGTTTTAAGTTGATAATGATGAGATATGATAGATATTGATTTATAATCAGAATTTTAGACTCACCACGATAGAAAAGATATTTTCTTCAAAGCTGCCAAATACAAATAGCCAAAACACTATGAATGTAACATTTATATAGTTCCCGACTGTTTCATGGTTCTTCTTGCTGTAGGCAATTTATTGTATGTATGTGTAATAATATAAATGTATACGTAAACAATAAAAATATTTAACTAAAAAAAATAACATTTGCTAACTCTTTTTCTCCAAATCTTTTCAACAGTGTCATGAGTCTGAGTATCCTGTCTTGAACATGCTAGTCATTAAAAAAAAAAAAAAGATACCTGTATTCCATTAGCGAAGCTAGAGACAGGGCTTCCATCTTTTAGCCAGGTCAGACTAGGGGCAGGGATGCCCCTGGCTTCACATTCTAACCTTGCTAGATTATTCACCACTACCTCCACTGTGGAGCCGCTACCTGAGATTGAAGGAGGCACTGAAAAAGAGAAAAAGTAATGCATGTTGTCACCACAAGCAAATGAAAACCATACATAATTTCCATAATAATTTTTTTTCTTTTATTAATTTATTCTTGTTACATCTCAATGTTTATCCCATCCCTTGTATCCTCCCATTCCTCCCCCCCATTTTCCCATTATTCCCCTCCCCTATGACTGTTCCTGAGGGGGATTACGTCCCCCTATATATTCTCATAGGGTATCAAGTCTCTTCTTGGCTACTTGCTGTCCTTCCTCTGAGTGCCACCAGGTCTCCCCCTCCAGGGGACATGGTCAAATGTGAGGCACCAGAGTACGTGAGAAAGCCGTATCACACTCTCCACTCAACTGTGGAGAATATTCTGACCATTGGCTAGATCTGGGAAGAGGTTTAAAGTTTACCTCCTGTATTGTCCTTGGCTGGTGCCTTAGTTTGAGCGGGACCCCTGGGCCCAAATCTGCCTATCATATTGTTCTACTTGTAGATTTCTAGGACCCTCTGGATCCTTTTATTTTGCTGTTCTCCCATGTGTCTCTCATTTAGAGTCCCAATAGGATGCCTTCCCCTCTGTCCCAGTTTCCTGGTAAGTGAAGGCTTTTGTGGGACATGCCCCTTGGGCTAGTATGCAGATATAAGTGAGTATATACCATTTGATTCTTTCTGCTTCTGGGTTAACTCACTCATTATGATCATTTCTAGCTCAATCCATTTATCCACAAATTTCGGGAATTCCTTGTTTTTAATAGCTGAGTAGTATTCCATAGTGTATATGTACCACAGTTTCTTTATCCACTCTTCTACTGAGGGACACTTAGGCTGTTTCCATGTTCTGGCTATTATGAATAAATTTTAACAAGTAATTTTTTTCTTATTTGTGTTGGCTAAGCGTTTCACATTGTATCAAAGATCTAATCACAGTAATCCCGGGAGGTATGTGGAGCAACTATTGCTTTCCCAGTTTGGCAGAGGAGAATAAGAAACTGTTTCAAGAAATCAGTTTTTAGTGCCATAATTCCTTTAAATTTTATTATTGTTATTGGTGTTGCTGTGTGTACGTGTGTGTGCATGTGCCTTTTTGTGTGTATGTGCATGTACCTGTGTGTATGCATGCACCTGTGTGTGCATGACCTTGTTTGCATGTTCCTTTGTGTGTGTACATGCATGGACCTGTGTATGCATACATGGATGTGTGTTTATGCATGGACGTGTGTGTGTGTGTGTATGCATTTAGCTCTCTGTGTATACATATACCCATGTGTGTATCTTTATGTGTGTGCATGCTCATGTACACACGTGTATACATGTACCCGTGTGTGTGTGTTGGTACATACATGTGATAGCATATATGTGGAGGTCAAAGGACAATTTAGGAAGTCTGTTCTCTGCTCCTGGTTGGGGTAAGGTCTCTTTTATTTCTGTCAGGCTTTATACTCTATGCTAGGTGGCATTTGAGCTTCTTACCTACAACCTTGAGATACTCTTACCTATAACACCCATCTTGGAGACAGGGGTGCTGCTACAACAAATGGGTGCTACCACAGCAGGCTTTCCCCCACAAGTTGAGGAGAAGGCTTGTACTTGCTGAGCTATCTCACTGGCCCTTAGTGAATTCTTAATTCCCATAAAGAGAGACTGTGTTTGTGTGTGTGTGTGTGTGCACATGTACCTTTCTCCATTGCATATGCTGCCATATTCTAATTACTCCTAAAAAGGTTTTTCTTGAGATTACGTCATACCCATGAGTGTTAGAATGCACTATCAAAGATGGTATTGTTATTAGCCGACAGAACCGTGACTGGTTATTTCAACAAGTAGTCTAAAGTTGAAGTTCAACAGCATGTGAAAACAGGGCAGTTAATGGATGTCCAGCATCAGAAAGCTTACCAGTTTCAGACCATGGGGTCTTTAATAGCATAAGTGTGTTAAGTATTCATATTATGAGTTTATAAGAACTTTTGATCATCATGCACGTTTCCTTAACCCAGGATGTACCTGAGAGATGCAGCACTTACCATGGACTTGTAGACTGTAAAACAACTCTGTAGCTCCAGCAGAGTTGATGGCTACACATTTATAGATGCCGGCATCTGAGATCTGAGCACTTCCAATATGAAGGCTCTGCCCTCTGTTCAAGAAGGCTACACTTGTAGAACCAGAGAGTGGACGGTTGTCTTTGTACCATGTAATAGCTGAAGGGTAAATGTGAGGAGAAATAAAAGCTTTTGTTTCAAAAATTCAATATGCTAACTTGAATCTGAAGTAAATACAGTAAGACACATCTAAAAATGATTTATCATTTTATTTATTGTTTGAGTTTAATTGGCTTAAATATCTCTTGATGGTTGATTTTCATGAGAAAATTCTCCTAAAAAAAACTACTGAGTCCAATGAGTGAATCCTGGAATAGAACCAATGAAAGGCATTCTCTGTATTGTTTTTAATATGTCAATATTACATGATGGTAAACTTTTTAACCTACTCTATTTTATTGTGTATTCCCTACAAAAATTTTGGCATGTCAAATCAAAACCATCCACCATGTACAATGTTGAACTTAATGTTTTTACATTATCAGCGTTTTATAAGAATAGCCTACCAGTGATTGGAAGACACAAAACAAAATGACAGGGCCACTAGTATGACTATGATTTGGAAGCAGCTTTGGTTCATCCAACTCCATTAATATTCTTTTAAAAGTCTACAATAGAGTTTTCAAAATACATGGACATAAAGTACAATGGTAAGTTTTGTGATCACAATAGAGACCGGCTGATCAAGGAACTCACATGTTTCTATATTAAGTAGAAGAAAATCTTTCATGCAATTAAAAGCTACTTAAAATTAAAAAATACCACTTCCCTAATGATACAATCACTAGAAATATACTCTATCACTTTTGTTTGTTACCAATCTGTATATTGTCATATAAATGTTGCTACTCTCTGAGATGTTAAATGTAATTCAATGACAAAGAGGCAAAGCAAACATACTGGGAGTGGGATGGCCTGCCGCTTTACACGCCAACTGAATGGGGTTATTCGCCACCACTGTTTCATTCAGCATCCTCCCTGCATCGTCCAGGCTGGGAGGTTCTGCAAGGGGCAAGCATACAAGGAGGTCACGTGAATATGATATCTAAACTGAAACTGTTTTCTCAGTGGAAACGATAATATTTCTCTCTTCCTCATGTTGCTGTTTGGAACAAAACTAAAGTATGCTATTAAAGAAAACTGAAAAACTTAAAAATTGTTTATAGATTTTCTGGGTCAACTATTTCTCTGTGGTCAGACAGGAAAATACTTTCAGTTATAGATTAGCAGTAAAAAAGAGCTGAACAGATAAGAAAGTTTGCTGTGAGGTTGTGTATCCCAGGAATGTCAGAAGCTACACTCATAAAGTCTGACCAACATGACTGCCTAAACATGGGATGAACAAGAACACCAACAATTAATGTGCCAGCCCACATGGCCTTAACCTACACAATGAACTACAGGCAACCAAGAAATGATGAGAGTAGGAAAATAGTCTTCTCCAGAGAAGAGAACACCAATTGGTTATCCAGTACCAAATGGTCAGCCCTGAAAAACACATATACAAACAATATTATACAGATTGAGAATATTATGTTTAGAAATATTATGCATATATACATACAAGTAACAATAATTAAAAATAGGACATGAATATAAGTATATATATTAGGCAGTATATATGAGAGGGTTTCAAGGGAGGAGAGGGAAGGGATAAATGACATAATTATATTATAATCCCAAAAATAAAAGAAAAAGAAACAAAGTTAAAAGTATAATTTGTAAATTCAATTCACTGACTAAGGATAAATTACTTTTGTAATTTGGTGTTCTATCCATTTAAACTCTTCCAATAAAAGAACGAATGTGACTAAAACCACCCAACTTTGTTTTGGGCAAGACCGTTCAATTTTTTTTTTTAATTAGAATTATTTTGTATGTTAATTAGAAATATTTTCTTTTTTATATAAATTTAAGATGATTTTAAAAACTTCCAATTTTAAACAATAGCCATTAATGATATTGTTGTTATTTTATATTTGTGGAAACAGGAATCTACAAAAGGAATAACAACTTGGAACGTCAGTATGATGTCCCAATAATAAGGTAAGGGCTGTGGGAAGTGCCAGGTTGAAAGCCATCCTGTCTTTTCTTACTTGAAGATGAAACCATAGATATAAATTAGCATTCAAATTTTGCATAAGTAACACATTTTGCCTATTGGAATATCATGGGGAAAGTAAAATCTAACAAACAAATCAAGTTGCAAATTTGAATTAATTAGAAATTGTTTGTTTTTCAAGAAAAGATGCCTCTGTGTAGCCCTTGGAAGGCCTAGAACTTAATTTGTAGGCCAGGCTATTCTGAAACACAGAGATCTTCCTGCCTCTGCCTACTGAGGAATGGGATTATAGGGGTATGCCACCACCACTCAGCTTTCATTAGGATAATTTCTTTTTTAATTCAGTTTTTAAATTATTTTTTGAGTTAAAAGTACTTTTCAATTTATTCCAGGTGAATGCAACACACATATTCCCCCACACACCACACATTCACACACACACACACCACAGACACCACACGTCCACACACAATACACATATCTACACACACTAACACACACACCCACCACACACATACACACCATACACACATATACACATTAACACACGCAAACACCACACAATTCTCAGAAAGCATTAATATGAAAAGCTGGATGGAGGTATGCTCAGACAACAATTGAACATTAATATATGACAAATTAATATATAAAATAAAAATCATTAACTATGACAAAGCAACTTGCTCCATATTCATTCAAATTTTATAAAAAGTCATAAATAGTCCTTCATAATTACAATGTCTTATGGGTAGAACAAATGCAAAATTCTTAAAAAGCAGAATCAGGTGTATAGTGAAACAAAAATAAAGTTATAAAGGATTATAAAAATCAAATTACCTATGCAGATGTATGCATTTGTGTACATAGTTCAAGCTACCAAAGAATATATATATCCTTTGCAAATGCCACTAGGGCATTCAGCCACAAGACAGTGGTCACTATGTGTGTGTGGAGTTACAATGAAAGAAGCAGGAACCAATATCAAAAGCATTAAAATATATGTAAGATAAAGCCCCATTAAAGATAAAAACAAAACAAAAGTATTCAATTAGAGTACAAAGCAGAAACAGAAAGAAGTCAACCGATTTTGGAAGCTGTTGCTGTCACCATGGCAGGGCACCACACAAGCAAATTTTTGTGCCTAATTAGTGTATTTCAAAATATATGTTATAATACAAATAAATGTCCTAAGCTTTCAGTTTAAAACCTAGGAAATGACCAATGTAATACAAGAGGCAAGGAATAAAGCCTCTTAGTTTATTATAATTAATTTATCATAATAAAGCAAAAAGCTGAGACTGCCACCAAAGAAAACAAACAGGAAATTGAGAGACAATAAGACTCAGAGTTGTTGCTTGGTAAGTTTATAATAAAGTCTGTTATCAGAGGTAGATCTCTTGGCAAGGCAGATGCCTGTTTTTCTGAAGGTCAAAGCTCCCTTCTTCACTCCTCCAGTTCCTTTTACATTCATGTAGCTTAGTGTATTAATCCTTTCTGTTCAACTGTGTGATCACTGGGTTCTGATTACCAGTACAGTGTTTAAGAAGAAACCTGCTGATTACGTCAGGAGAATTGTTCCTCAGAACTGATATCCTTAAGGTTTTGTTACTGTATTCTTTAATCTCCTTTTCCTATTGTTTAGGTTAGTCGGGTTATAAGTGACGTATGCTCGGTTAATAAGTTTGTAATAAAATATATTTATTAAGAAAAAAAAAAAAAAAGAATGAATAAAGCTCTGAACATGGCTGCCATGGTGACTTGGTTTTCCAGTTCTGAAATGAATAATAGCCAGTGCATGGCGCATTCCTTACCACACTCACTAAAACACTTGCTTAAAGCCTTCTGGACTGAAGTGCTCAATGAGGATTTTGACAGTCACAACTGCTACAATAAAACACTGCGCCAGGCACCAGAAGCACGGTGCCATGGAGGGGGCTGGCTGCCACTCACAACAATAGAAAGCTTAAAAAGAAAAACAATGAATTTCCATGAGAATGACAGAGGAGGGTTTTGGAAAATCCATTCCTCAATTAAAGAAATAATAACATGGGGAAAGCTACCAAAACCCCACCATTTCAGAATTCAGAAAATTAACCAAAGATGTGTAACCACTCAGAAGTGAAGTGTTTAATCAAGAAAAACAAACAAGGCCAACCTCATTAAAGATGGTGAACTCATGACAGTTTAACTCACCGGAGTCTTCCAAATGAAAAAAACAATTAGTCTCGGCTTGAGAGACAGCTCAACAGAGGAGAGCACTTGTTTTTACAGAGGACCAGGGTTTGAGTCCCGTCAGTTCCATCATGGTTCATAACCATCCCTAACCCCAGTTCCAGAGGATTCTAAGGTTCTTTTCTGACTTCCAAAGGCCCAGGGATGCAACTGGTGTACATTCGTATATGCCAGCCAAGCATTCACACACATAAAATGACAAAAAAAAAAAAATAAACCTAAAGAATAAAACAAAATCCAAAACCAAATATCCCACACTCTCAGTGAAAAAATTAGGGTAGACATCAAAGTGAGCAGCATAGATTTGAAGCTAATTAAAATCAAAAAGTCACTTTCAAGCTGGAGAGATGACTTAGTGGTTAAGAGCACTGACTGCTTTCCCAAAGGACCCTGCGGTCCATTCCTGGGACTCACGTGGTGGCTCACAACCATCTGTAACTTCAGTTCTAGAGAATCTTCCACCCTCTTCTGGCTCTGCAGACTCCAGGCATACATGTGTTGTGCAGACATACATGTAGGCAAAACACCCAAACACATTAAATAAAGTAATAGAAAAACTAAACCCTATCATTTCAAGACAGCTGCTGTCATTTGTCCTTGGAGTCATTTGCAGGATCTGTCATTATTTAACTAGGCTTTGAATTCTCTTAGTGCAAACTTCACTCAAGGGTATTTTAATTTTGTATAAACAAAGTTTATTTGATTTGTTCAGAGAGGCCACTAACTTACTTTCTGTTGCTTCTATGGTAGGGATGCTTGCCGGCTTATAGCAATGCGGAATTGTGGGTCAGAAAGTCAACACAGCCTCCTTGGGTGCAAACCAAGGTGCCAACACAGCGGAATTCCTCTCTGGGGAAGTATGGGAAGAGAAGCTGTTATTTGGCTAGTCCAAATTCTGGAGGCTGTCTGCATTCCTTGGCCTACGGCCTTCCTCTCTCATTAAAGCTAGTCATATCAGTCTTCTATCATACACACTTCTTCTACCTATAATGATCCTCAAGTAATCAGGAACACATTCCCAACTTTAAGTATAGCTGATTAATAATTCTATCTACCAATTTAATTCCCTCATAATATATGAATTTCCATAGTAGTAGTTTCCAGAATGAGACTATGGACATTTGGTGAGTGGCAGGAACTGCACACTCGCTACATAAACAAGAAGCACCCAGGAAAGTCCGGGTAGTGACAACAATAGGAACTACAGAGCCCCAAGGATAATATTTAAAGAATTGTCACACTGCATTATTTTAAACAACTTTTCAGCAAAAACTAAGATGTGCAAGGAAAATAAGAGCATGCCATTCATGGAACAGGAAGTAGAATAGGCTCTTTCGTAGGAAGTCCAGATACTCGATTTATAAGGTCACATTTGACATTAGCTATTCTGTCTGTAACTAATCTCCCTCTCTCCAAGGATCACAGAAGCTTTGCTTGGAGAGTGAAAGGAAAGAAAAAAATAGCACTTTACAAGACACAGGCGGCTAATGAAGAGGTAGGGTTGATTTTAAAAGCTAACTAGAAAGTCTGGAATTCCAAAATTCAGTCAGGGCTCAACAGCATGTTTGAAAAGCGTGTTGGAAGAGGTAGTCAGTAGATCTGAAGATAGGTCAAATAAGATCACCCAGTTTTAGAAGAAGAAATATGAATTACAAAGAAAAAAGAGCAGATCTTTCAAGATATACAGGATATTATCAAACATATTGGGAGTAGGTGAGTACAGGGGGGACGGACAACATGAGAAAGAATGCCTGAATCTTCGCCACGTCTGAAGAAACGCGTGTTTCCATATCCAATGAACCTAACATTAGTTTTCATGTCTGATAAGGTCAACTAACTCCAACTCGAAAAACATTAAAGAAACCTATAATATAACCAACCGATCTGTTTAAAACCAAAAGTGAAAGAGAAAAATCTTAAAATCAGCATGAGAAAAAATAGCTTATCATATACAAGGTTCTCCGGTAAGTCTGGCAGCTAAGTTCTAATCAAAACACTTGGAAACTTGGAAGGCAGTGGGCTAACAAATCACAGTTCTGAGAGAACTCACTAGCCAGCAAGTCTGTCCTTTGGCATTTAGGATTTCCCCACATAAGCAAACCTACAAAATCTCAAAAAGGTTTGTGCTAGCTCATGTCCCATAAGAAATGCTAAATGCTAAAACAACATTTTCACTGTGGTAATTAATATGCAGGAATAAATTAGGGACACCAGCAAAAGTAACAAGACAGATAAGGGTCAGAGACAGCGAGAACTAAATTTGGAGGGGTTTCTTTTCTTACTGATTTGAAATACAATAATGTGGAACAATAGTTGTAAGTTAAGTTGACCAGTGGATGATGGAAGAGGATGTGAGTATAAGAACAAAGTAGCGGGAAGATAAAAGAGCTACATGGAAACAAAAATAATACTCACTAAATTTAAATTGCTGTTAACTGAAAACATTATTATGCCTGAAAGCATTATTATTCATTTAGATGCTAGTTATAACCCTCGGAGCATACACTACAAGTAAAACTAATATATATATATATGTAAAGAAAATATACCATTGGTGACTTCAGAGACCTTTGCATGCTTAATGTGTAAAACCAGTCATTTTCCTGAGCCGTCTCTTTCTTTTACCCAAGCTTATACTAAATATTCTCACTATAAGCTCTAATTTTGCTTCAAAATCACATGCTAATTATATATAGGCACACACACACACACACACACACACACACACACACATTACACATGTAACAACAGAGTCCCAACAAGCATTGACAAAAGGAAAAATTATCATTAAAAGTTGATGACATTGATGTCCTACTTTGAATAACACATAAAAATAAGGTAAAAACAATCAAGAAAGAAATCTAAAGTTGACCGCTGGGGATACAGGTAAGTCCATTTGCACATATATGTACATACCTGCATACACCATACACACAAACATTCAGCGCGCATGCACGTGCGCGCGCACACACACACACACACACACACACACACACACACACACACACACACACTATTCTCAGAAAGCTGAAGACCAAAGGCTCCTACCCAGGTATGCTCTTTGGGTGTGGCTAGCACCCCAGGCTGAGAAGAAGCAAATGGATCGGAAATCCCCCAAATTTTTGAGTGGATTATTTGCCTTTTGTCTACGGCCATGGCATCCTGAACACGCTTGATCTTGTCTGATTATATTCCCAAGAAAATACAAGCCTGTCCACAGAAGTTTGTGATGAATCATTACCTTGAGTGACAGAGAGTAACATCATAAATCCATACAAAATCTATAAGGAAAACCCAATGTCTTTACCTAATATTGGAGATAAAAGTAGATACAATATAAATACATGGTTTTCCCATACCATTTAAATCCTACAGAGTCTTGATTTAGGAGGCCACTGTTCTGTGTATGTCATTAATGAGGAGACCAAATCTCACGCCAACAGTAAGATGTATGAATTCCCTAGGCAAGAGTGTTACTTATTTTACTGTTCTCTTTTCACTCATTTCTTCTTCCGAAAACTGCATGTACACATTATGCCAAAACCACAGTACCTTCTTGAAACACCAAGAGCTAGACTGTCTAGTCTTTTAGCCATTTGGGGCATAAACTGACTATGTCAAATCCTGGGTGAGTCTGAATTAGTTAAAACTGATGCAAAGGTGACTTTTTTGAGTTAATCCAGCCTATTCACTGGTATTTGAAAATAGCGGAAATAAATTAATCCATGCTGAAAACATAGTTCAGCAGAATCCTGACCTCAACTTGGCCATGAAGAAAGAAACAAAACAGTTCCCTAGAACATTCCCAAGTCTCCACTAGGCCACAGGCAAGCTATTAAACAACGCAAAAAATGATAGAGAAACCTTGTTTGAGTGGGTGTTAGCAGATGTTAGCCAAGCAAATACTTTTAAAATATAAAATAAAAATAAGGAGTCCTCCTAATGTTTTTTTATGAGACAACTAATACAGATACAAGAGGCTTCCCAGCCAACGGGAAAGGCAGCAAGCCTTTAGCCTATTTGTTAAAAGAGTACAGTGAGAAGAGCCAGGAGCCAAACATGTGTTTTGCCAAGAACAGTCCTCATGCTACCATTTACAGATGCTGACGCGAAGGCAGGCACCAAGCTCAGACTTTCATGTGTCATCTTTCATTGAAGCCTCAAACAACCCTTGTGACTACACAGTATTATTATCTCTCCTACCATACAGATGAGGACTCTTAGCCTTAAGAATTCATATAGAAGCTGACAGACAGAAAGTGACAATATGAGACCCAAATTTGAAGCCCATCCGTTTACACTACAACATTTTATTTCTTCTGGGTGTATCACCTTGGCAGATCTTTTTCCATAGGAAATAATTATGAGCAGATGAAATGAATGCTTGAGTTATTAGACTTCAAATAATTACTTGTTTGTAGAAACATCTGTCTCACTTGGCAAATATTTGAGGTTTAGATATAACTTCATAGTTTGGTCTAGAGAACAAAAACTTCCAGAATTATGAAACTTTTGATGATAAAAAAAAGACCACCTACTGAGGGCTCCTGCTGTTTATAATGGACAGAATCCCTCCCTGGAAAATTCCATGAGACTGTTCTTCTTCTCATGGTCATGGCTTGGTCAGCTAGTCCAAGGGGCCCATGCATCCTTGCTGCATTTACTTCAACTCTTGTTAATTTTTTACAGTGACGGAGAAGAATAGAAGATATTTTTATAAGAAATTAAAGTACTGAGAAATTGGAATACTGAATATTGTAGATTGGGCATTTTCTGTAACAACTGCAATAAATGCCTATTTTCAGAATGCATTGCCCATTTGTAAAGATTGACTTAACAAATCTTAACTAAACGTGATTGCTGGGGTTGTTATATAAGTTAATAATGGAATGAAACTAAATGATTGCTTTTCTATATATTTTCTCATTTCTACTTTCAATTGGTTACCAAAGGAATTGGATCTGATACTTTGTAGCACTCAGAGAGTAAGACTAGAAAGGGTATCATTTCTCCCTATTACTAGTACATTAGCTTCTATGACTGAGGTCTTTATGAAATCAAATTTGTATGTACAGTAATTGGAGAGCCCAAGTCCAAATAATATGCAATTGTTTCAATATGTGCATCTTTAAGTAATTTCTTTCAAAACCTATTTTACATAGTTCTCCCCATTTCATTAGCTTGTCCTCTCAACCGTTGAGGTCTATTCAAAGTCTTTAATTAATCAATTTCTTAGAAATTCCTATATTTTCATATCTCTAATTATCATCCTGAGTATTAATATATGCATAGTAGAAGAAAGATTCAAGTTTGGAGCCCCAGGCTTCCATTGGGACATTGCTGTCCTCAGCGCCAAGAGGAGACACGGCTTTTGTCCAGATTCCAGGCAGAAACATGAAGTCAACCACTTCCTCCAGGTTAATCATTACAAGCCCACTTCATCATTAGTCTCCTCTCAGGGAGATGAGCTGTTATCCAGACAAATGAATATCACAGCAGATGGAATGTTTTAAGCTCTTGCTCGACCCTACCTCTACATTGCGATTTGTGTGAATGAGATAGCGCCATGTTGTCCATCTCATTTGGCAATCTCCACTAAACCTTTGCCGTGACTAAGCTCTGTTTTTCTTTCTTTGCACACGAACTCAGATGTTTTCCACTTGCTTCCTTACTCTTTGATGATTTTCCATGTAGATGTGCACCCAAACTGTGTCTTCCAACAGCTGACATTTTGCTACCATCTTCAGACCATACATCTGCAGACTTGTATTTTTCTTAGGTACTTTTTCCTTTTTTCCTTTGGTTGCTTTTTATTATACTTTAAATAAATATTTTTATTTGCATATATAATAAGGGTTTCACTATGACATTTTAATATATATTTTATGCCATTGTACTTTGTTCTTTCTTGATGAATATTTCATTTCTTTCACGGAATCCAGTTCTCCGTTTTTCTGGAACATATTGATGAAGCTCTATAGGAGACTTTAATATTTGAGTCAGTATTTGTCTAAATACTGGTGAGCAGACCAGTGGATTCAGAGACACTGAGAAGAACTGACAGACGGAAGCTGCAATTTTAACACACAAGCAAGACAGAAGGTACTTCAGGGAAGGAAAGGCTACAGGAAAAACACAATTTGCCAACTCTGAGATGCAAGTGGAAACTTGAAGAGCTGCTGCAGCCAGCTGTCAGGGAACACTGAGATGACAGAGGTAGACCTATGCAAAGCAGATGAAGGGAAAGGCAACTAAGAGGTCTGTGCGTTCTCAGCCTCTCCAGCGAAAGGAGCCAATAACAAATGGGTTATTTTTGATATTGCCTTTCAAATTAACTACTCTTAAGGAACATGTTTATATGTGCAAATATGTTCACACTGGGTGTCCCTATTTGATGAACCATGGACAGAATAAATTGGTTTATTAGAAACATTTAAGGGACAAAATATTTTCACAGGCTCATTCAAATAAAAGAAAATATGCAAAGAAGCAACTTAGAAGAATTCAATGACCATTTGGAATTTTAAAATCATTCAGTTTATTCTTTTATATGCCAATTTTTTTTCAACTACCTTCTGTGTACCTGGAATTAACTTAGATCCTAGGATGACATACTTGGCTGGATTTCTCAGTAAATGTAGAATGAATATATGTGTTAATGAACATCTAGAGAAACAAAATTCTGGACAAGAACCACATGAATAAAACAAAGTACATAATGTGTACATAGAGATGTCCAAGTACTTCTACACAAACACAGACCGGTTCCGACAAACCTCTGGAGAACCAAGGCCTTCTCCTCAAGGTCTTATGTCCTCCATGCTTACAGTACAGCTGGGATGTTGATGACGTGCTCCACAGCCACCCAGACACTTAATGAAAGCACATAGGAGCAGACTCAGAATACAGAGTAGCTCCAATTGACAAAATCAAAACTGTGTAAGAAAATTGTAGACAAGGTTATGGCTCAACCCTGCAACTTCATCTTTTTCAACAAAAGCTTCTATAGAGGATTATTAATTAAAATGATATGAATTATTCTAAAACATTAGAGAATGAGGAGATGTCTCAGAGGGTAAAGAACTTGCTATGTAAAAGGAGGAACCAGCTTTGGCATTGCAGAACCCATGTTAAAAAGCTGGATGGTTGTGGCAGCCTATGGATATCTCAGATCAGGAAGTCATATAGTGAATCCACAGAGCAAACTGGCTAGCTAGACTGGCATAAATGGTAAGCTCTGGGTTCAGCAAAATACCTTCTCTCAACAAACAAAGTGATGCGCAGTGGAAAATGAAACCTACCATCAACTTCGTGCTTCCACATATGTACAACAGGTACATGTGCATATGCACACATGTGCACACACACACACACACATGCCCATATAAATATGAGCATCTTATTTGATAGCCTAAAAACTGAAGATATTTATGAGCAATTATAATTACAGTGAACAATATAGTTTATTTGAATATAGATGAAACTAAACATTTTCTTTCTACATTTGCAGTTTATAAAAACTATGTTCCCTTTTTTCCTATGCTTCCACAGAACCCATTAAAGGAAGAGCGTCATTAAAGTGGGGATGCTAGTCACTGCTTGTAATCCTATTGCTTGAGTGGTAGAGAGAAGCAGATCTCCAAGGCTGGCTGGCTAGTCAGCCCAACCTATTCAGCAAGTACCAGCCCAGGTGAGAGGTCATATCTCAGTAGCAAGGTAGTTTAGGAAAATGGCAATAATGGATACATAAAAACCATATTAAATAGGCTCAGTATATGCATATTGCTAAACAATAAATAATTACAAAAGAGGTTATGAGGAAGTGGGAGGACATGGGAAGAGCTGGGAGGTAGGAGAGGGAAGGGTGTTCTGATTTGAATATCAGATACACGTTTTTAAATTCTCCAAAACTTAAAATATTTAAATTAAAAAACACACAATGTGGAGTGCACAGGAGAAATGACACTGGCAGTTGACCTGTGACATACATATGTGTGATCACACAATGTGTGCACACACACCCCCTTGCATGAATTCACACACATGCATACACACGTACAAGACAGAGCCGTAAGATACTCTTACCATGCACGTGCAATCGGGTGTGCTGCTGCGCTTCTCCAGCTGCATTGGTAGCCACACACGTATACCTGCCAGCGTCCTCCACAAGAGCCTTGGCAATCTGTAGAACTCTACCAGAAGACTGTATCTAATTGGGAGCAGAAAGTATGGCATCATTTTGTGTTTGTGTTTTAAAATGTTCACTGAGATAGAAAAGTTCATTTACATGTATAATATTTAATTGTAGCTTTGTATATTAGTTAACTCAATATGCCAGAGCCAGATCACTTCATTACGAATAAGAAAATAGGCTAATTTGATTTTTAAAAGAACATATTATTATTCATTTGAAGACACAAAATAAAATAACTTAAGGCTGGCCTGCTGGTATAGTCATAAAAGCCCACTGAATAAAAGACTGGACCATAAAGCATGTGATGAAAATTTAAACTCTCTGAAAAAAAGAAAACCAAGACCACATTTATGTAACACATCATAAATGGTTTTAAGGCAACGATCCTTTTTGATGAAATTGCCACAGGAGCCAGAAAAACTGTAAAAGTTATAAAATATGAATAATAGGAATGCCGATAAATTCTTTCTTTCTCCTTATTCCTCTCTTAAATCCACTGTAACTGTGCCTCTGCCACTTTAAAGCTGGTGAAACAGAGGTCATTACTTAAAACTGATTCTTCCTAAGTCACCAATAACAGTCAACCACATTGCCCAGTAGTCTGGAGTCAAATGCATAGTCTCCTACCATCCACAGCATTGGGTGTCCTGAGCTCTGATGATCTGTACTTACTGGACATTAAAAATAGAGTGCTCCTCCACTCTTACTCTCAGGCTCTCCTAGGACCTTACTTTACAGAACCTGCTTCTCTCTCTTGCACAAACAGAAAATGCAACTCTCTGGAGTTGTGACCAAACTCCATGACTTTGGAAAAAAAACCCTAAGAACACACCTGAATTTACAGCCTCCACCAGTCTGAGTTCAACACTCATAGTCCTAGGACAGGTTAACATGTGAACTTTCTAGAATTAAGTCTGTAAATTATTCCCTTATATTCCTAAAACTGACTTGTCATTGCATTTTCCCCAGTCTTGCTTAATGGTGCCCATGATTTTTCCAGTCATCTGGGTTTTGGCTCCCACTTTGACTTCTATTAATTATACCACAGCCATATGTCTCAGATCCCCTGTTTTCCACTTCCACCACCACTGTGGGATTATGAGGGCTTCTTAACTGATGTTCCAGTGTCTCCAACCTCCCCAGTTGTTAATCTATCTTGCACACTGTTGCCAGAATAATTTATTTAAGATGGAAATTTGATCCTTTCCCCAGTCCACTTTCAGACCTCATTCATGGCTCCCTACTTTGCCCACGAGGAAATCTGAACTCAGCATAGCCCTCCAGGCTGACCACAGTCCAACCCCAAATGATCTCTTCACAGTCCCAAGCAAATTCCCAGTAAATCTATTCTCCAGTCAAGCTGTACAGTCATGCTAAGCAGCATGTTCATACATTTATTTCCACCCCTACCATTTTGCACCTGGATTTTAATGTCACAACTTCTTGACACTACACTAGTTATCTACTCTTCAGTCTATCTTATTTGTGCCCAAAGTTTGAAATATAAACAGTGTGGCAATAGTTCTAGCCATATCATTCTGTTGATCCCCATGGCCATATGCAATGACCTACTGCCATCTCTGCCATCTCACCATCTCCAACATCTTCACCATCTCCACCATCCCCACCATCTCACCATTTCACCATCTCCACCATCTCTACCAGTGTATCTCAAATTGATGTAAACTCCAGAGGCCCGAAATTAGAATTGCAGTATTTTCCCTTATGCTCTTCAAGAATGTCATCTCATTGGTGTTCAGTATCATCCATGGAATTATGTTGTTTAGAGTCTCAGGAGAGCGGACCCCTGCCTCTCTCATCTTTCATAAACTATCCATCATCAATCATCAATGACTCGACTACTGTATCAAATTATCCTCTTTTCTGTAACTAGCGTAAGGTTTGAAATTTGTACCTCCCTCTCCTAGAGAAATGAAAATTGGTTCTAAGTAGTTCTATATACCTACTCTTGGCCCACTAACTTATTTTTTTCATAAAGGAATCAAGCAGCATCAGTTTTGTACCATACAGCAGTGATTTGCCAATGATAGACCATATAGATGACAACATGTGCTGTCTAGTCCAGCTGTACCCTATACTATGCCATCTAGTTTTGTGGAATGTACTGTGATGTATATTCAGTGATAAAGTGCTGAATGATGTCTTTCTTTCTATATATCCCCATTTTTTGATAGTGCCTGACTATACTTAAAATGTAAACTTGGGATCCAAGATGGCAGTACCAAACATGCACAGTTTCTGATCTGCAAGATGGAGACTATGGACCTGGCTGGGAGCTACAGACTGCAAAACCTGGAGAGCCCTAGGTAAGAGGGTTCCACACAGTACAGAGCACAGGTAGGTCTGGCCTCAGGCTATCCAACTGGAGGATGGGTAATTAACATCAAAATACATCAGACCAACCCCAACAGATGGAGGCCCAGTTCCCAGAGCCTGGACCCATACCTGTCTGTGAGCTACAGCCTTGCTCTACATCATGGACTTGGTATCTGAGACACAACTGTGGGCAGTAAAGCACCAGAGTTGTGTCTGCTGGCCTTGGGAGAACACAGGAAAATGGGTTGATCTGACCTCAGATCACTCCACCAATGCATAGAAAACCCCAGGGGCCAGAGACCACAGGGGCACAGTATCCAAAGCCCAGTGCAGCCTATTTTGCTGTACCTGCACTCTTTCTCACTCCTTCTATGAGTGATCAGCGGGCTACAGAGAAACATCATCAGTGTCTGCTGGCCCATGGGGAGCTGAGAGTGTAGAACTGGGATAGATCTGACCTCAGATCATCCTGCCAGTCCATTGAGAGAGCCAGGTTCTAGGGGGAGGGGGAAGAGGTGGGGGCAGGCAGTCATGGACATTTTCTTCAGCTACAGTTTCATAGCCACATCTCAGATTGACTGATCTAAGGCAGTATGGCCAGAATGGATCCAGCAGAAACCCAGCCAGCCATGCCAGGGGGCTGTTCCCACACAATTGAGTGGGACTGACTTGGCCTAAGCAGAGCAGGCAGAAACCTCATGTGCCACCACAACCGAGAGGGGGGTTCCCACATTCTCAGGCAGGACTGAACCAACCTGAGTGGATCAGGCAGAAACCTAGCCAGCTGCTCCAATTCAGAGAGCTGTTCCCATATTCTCTGGCAGGAATGAAATAGCCTGAAGGATCAGGTGGTAGCCTAGCCAACCACCACAAGCCAGAGGACAGTGTCTGCTCTCTTAGGCAGGACTGAACCTACACCCCATGGCCTGGATAGATCAGGTGAAACCTTAACCAACTGCCACAAGTCAGCAGGGGTTCAGACACTCTAGGGCAGACTGAGCCTAAGCCCTCAAAGCCCCAGTGCCAGAGAGAAGGGTTTCTAAAGCCCAGTCAAAGGCAGGATAACCAGCTATACCTATGTTACCTTGAACTAATCCTTGGGCTGCAGAGCACCAGCACCAGCATTTGCTAACCCAGTGGGGAGCCCAGGGTGAAGGAGAGATAAAAATGGTTTCTTTTTTTGGTTTAGATCACAAGTGGGGGATGAGAAAAGATTTATGAGAAAGCAGGTGATGTTTATCCCCTTAGAAGTCGAACCACCATGTGGGGGAGATTGGTTATTAACCAGCTGAAAAACATCTTTGAACAAATTCTGAGAGGAGGTATAAATGTGACCTAAAAACAAGAGGTGGGGCCTTTGGAGACTTCGGATAGTTTTGGCTGTTCATTGCTCCACTTTGAGATGCTCCTAGAGAGAACTGCTCAAGGGAAGGCTTTGGGGCTCCAGGATACAGCTGAGGTTCTGGGTTCTGGTAGCTCCAGGTTACAGCAGAAGAAATCCTGCTGACTATGCCAGGAGAATTGTTCCTCTGAACTGATATCCATATGGTTTCATTATTGTATTCTTTAATCTTCTTTTCCTATTGTTTAGGTTAGTTGGGTTATAAGTGAGGTACTCTCAATTAACAAGTTTGTAATAAAATATATTTGCTAAGAAAATTGAGTCTACACCAGGGTGTGGAGCAGCGTACCCTGGAGTTGAAACCAGGTCATCTGATGACAGGATCCAAGGAAGGGGTCCCTGATCCACACAGGTGATTGTTCTTGACCTATAGACACTCACCAATGAATCGCTCCCAACAGCCAGTGAAAGACACCAGAAACTACCTCCCAACATCATAGACAGCAAGATGACTAAAGGCCAACATAAAACCACAAACAACCAAAACCAAAACAATATGGCATTTTCACAACCCAGCTATCCCAAAGAATTCAACCCTGGGAACTCAAACACAAATGAAGCACATGAAAATGACCTCGTGGTGGCGCACACCTTTAATCCCAGCACTCGGGAGGCAGAGGCAGGCGGATTGCTGTGAGTTCGAGGCCAGCCTGGTCTACAAAGTGAGTCCAGGATGGCCAAGGCTACACAGAGAAACCCTGTCTCGAAAAACCAAAAAAAAAAAAAAAAAAAAAAGAAAGAAAAGAAAATTACCTCAAATCCTTAGTAATGAAGATGATAATGGAGGAAATGAATAAAATCCATAAACAAATGCAGGAAGATACAGCCAAACAGATTGAGGACCTTAAAGAGGACTATAGAGAGGAAATAAAGAAATCACCAGAAGAAATCCAGGAAAATACAAACAATCAAATGAAGGAAATCAATAAAACAGTTCAAGATCTTAAAATGAAAATGGAAACAATGATAAAAGCACAGATAGAAGAAATCCAGGAATGAGAGAACTTAGAGAAGAAAGCAGGAAATGCAGAGGTAAGCTTATCTAACAGAATTCAAGAGATGGAGGAAAAAATCTTGGGAATAGAATATACAATTGAAGAACGTCATGCAACCATCAAAGAAAATGTTAAATCTGAAAAATTCCTGACACAAAACATCCAAGAAATCAAGGACACTATGAAAAGATGAAATCTGAGGATATAAGAATTGAGAAAAGAGAAAATGCCCAGCTCCAAAGCCAAGAAAATATTTTCAACAAAATCATAGAAGAAAATTCCCCCATTTAATGAAGGAGATAGATACAAACATACAAGAGGCCTACAGAACACCAAATAGAATAGACCAGAAAAGAAAATCCTCCCACAACATAATAATCAAAACACAAAATGTATAGAACAAAGAAAAATATAAAAAGTGGCAAGTGAAAAAGACCAAGTAAAATATAATGGCAAACCTATCTGAATTATACTGACTTCTCAGCAGAGACCATAAAAGCCAGAAAGGCCTGGGCAGAGGTCCTACAAACCCTAAGAGACCACAGATGCCAGTCCAGACTACTATACCCAGCAAGACTTTCAATAATCATTGGTGGAGAAAAAAATGATATTCCATGACAAAAACAAATTCAAACAGTACCTATCAATTAATCCAACCCTACAGAAGTTACTAGAGAAAACTTCAACCTAAAGTGACAAATTACAACCAAAATAACACAGGAAATAGATAATTTCACTGTTGCAAAACAGATCCACACAAACAGTCTACTGCAACCAACATCAAAATCAAGGGACTTAACAGTCACAGGTCATTAATATCTCTCAACATTAATGGTCTCAATTATCCAATAAAAAGACACAGATGAATTGATCGGATGCATAAACAAACCCAACATAATTCTGCATTCAAGAAGCACATCTCAGCCACAAGGGTAGATATTAACTCAGGGTAAAAGGCTGGAAAAGGGTATTCCAAGTAAACAGACACAAGGAGCAAGATAGTGTACCCATTTTAATATTTAGTAAATTTGAGGAAGGACACTTCATACTAATCAAAGGTAAGTTTAACCAAGATGACATCACAATTCTGAACATCTAACCACCAATACTAGGGTACCCACATTTGTAAAAGAAATATTAGCAAAGCTTATACCACACATCAATCCCCACACATTAATAGTGGGAGACTTCAACACTCCACTTTCGCCAAAGGATAGGTCAATGAAACAGAAACTAAACTGAGAAATAGTGACACTAACATATGTCATGAATCAAATGGATCTAATAGATCTTTTCACCCAAATATCAAAGATTATACCTTCCTCTCAGTACCTCATGGAACGTTCTCCAAAAATGATCACAGAGTAGGTCATAAAGCAAGCCTCAACAGAAACAAGAAGATTGAAATAATATCTTATGTCCTATCAGATCACCATGGAATAAGCTGGACTTAAAAACAACAGAAATAACAAAAAGCCTACACACACATGGAAACCAAACAACTCTCTACTTCATGACAACTGGGTCAGGAAAGAAATTTAAAAAGAAGAAAAGAAATTAAGGAATTACTAAAATTCAATGAAAATGAAGGTACAATACACCCTAATTTATGGGACACATTGAAAGCAGTGCTAAGAGGAAAAATCATAGCACTAAGTGCCTTCATAAAGAAATTGGAAACATCTCATATAGGTAGCTTAAAAACACTTCAAGAAGTCCCAGGGAAAAAAGAAGCAGAATCACCCAAGAGGAGTAGACATCTAGAAATAATCAAACTCAGGGCTGAAATAAATAAATTAGAAATAAAGAAAATGATTCAAAGAATTAACAAAACCAGGAGCTGGTTCTTTGAGAAAAATCAACAAGGTAGAGAAACCATTAGCCAAACTAACTAAAACACAGAGAGACACTATCCAAATCAACAAAATCAGAAATGAAAAGGGAGACATAACAACAGACACTGAGGAAGTACAAAGAATAATTAGGTCCTACCTCAAAGGCATATATACCACAAAATTTGAAAATCTAAGGGAAATGGGCAACTTTCTTGATTGTTTCCATTTGCCAAAGTTGAAACAAGATCAGATAAACAAATTAAATACTCCTATTTCTGCTACAGAAATAGATACAGTCATTGAAAGTCTCCCAGACCAAAAAAAAGCCCAGGGCCAGATGGTTTCAGCACAGAATTCTACTGGACCTTCAAAGAAGAGCTAATGCTGATACTCTTCGAGCTTCTCCACAAAATAGAAATGGATGGAACATTACCAAACTTATTCTATGAGGTCACAGTCACTTTGATACCCAAAACTCACAAAGACCCAACAAAGAATTTCAGACCAATTTTTCTTATGAACATTGATGCAAAAATACTCAATAAAATACTCGCAAACCAAATCTAAGAGTACATCAAAGGTATCATTCACCATGACCAAGTAGGCTTCAGTTCAGGCATGCAGGGATGGTTCAATATACAGAAATCCATCAATGTAATCCACCATATAAACAAACTGAAAGAACAAAACCACATGATCACCTCCTTAGACACAGAAAAAGCATTTGACAAAATCCAACACCCATTCATGTTTAAAGTTTTGGAGAAATCAGGCATATAAGGCACATATGTAAACATAATAAAGGCTATATACAGCAAACAAATAGCCAACATCAAATTAAATGGAGAGATATTCAAGGAAATTCCTCTAAAATTGAAGACCAGGCAAGGCTGCCCACTTTCTCCATATCTCTTCAATATAGTTCTTGAAGTTCTATCCAGAGCAATAGACAACAAAAGGAGATCAAGGGATAAAAATGGGAAAGGAGGAAGTCAGATTATCCCTATTTGCAGAAAATATGATACAATAGTGTACATAAGTGACCCCCTAAATTCCACCAGAGAATTCCTACAGCTGGAGTGGTTGGATACAAAATTAACTCAAAAAAGTCAGTAGCATTCCTGTATACAAGTGACAATCATATTTAGAAAGAAATTAGGGAAACTACATCCTTCACAATAGCCACAAGTAATATAAAGTATCTAGGTATAACTAACTAAGCAAGTGAAAGACTTATATGAAAAAAACTTCAAATCTCTGAAAAGGAAATTGAAGATGACATCAAAAGATGGAAAAATGAACAAGGGAAATCTTTGGAAGAATTAACATAGTAAAAACGGCCATCTTACCAAAAGCAATTTACAGATTCAGTGTAATCCCTATCAAAATACCTACACATTTTAAAAGGCATTTAAAAATCAATTCTCAACTTCATATGAAAAAAAAAAACAGAGTAGCTAAAACAATCCCATACAATAAAAGATCCTCTGGAGGAATCTCTAATCTCAAACTGTACTATAGAGCAACAGCAATTACAACAGCATGGTACTGGCACAGCAACAGGCTGGTTGATCAATGGAATTGAACTGAAGACCCAGAAATAAATCCACACACATATAGACACTTGATTTTTGACAAAGAAGCCAAATCTATTCAATGGAAAAAGGATATCATCTTCAACAAATGGTGCTGGTCTAACAGGATATCTACATGTAGAAAGATGCAAGTAGATCCATATTTATCACCATGCACAAAACTCAAGTCCAAGTGGATTAAAGACCTCAACATCAAACCAGAGACACTAAATCTGGTAGAAGAAAATGTGGGGAAGATCCTGGAATGCGTTGGCACAGGAGACAACTTCCTGAACAGAACACCAACAGCCCAGGCTCTAAGGTCAACAATTAATAAATGGGCCTCATGAGGCTGAGAAGCTTCAGTAAGGCAGGTGACACTGTCAAGAGAACAAAGTGACAGCCTAAAGACTGGGAAAAGACCTTCACCAACCCTACATCTGACAAAGGTTAATATTCAAAATATATAAAGAGCTCAAGAAATTGAACACCATCAAACCAAATAACCCCATTAAGAAACGGGCCTCAGCATTAAACAGAGAATTCTCAACAGAGGAATATCAAATGGATGAGAAACACTTAAAGATATGCTCAATGTCCTTAGTCATCAGAGAAATACAAATCAAAATGACCCTGAGATTCCATCTTACATCCATCAGAGTGGTTTAGATAAAAAACTCAAGTGACAGTACATGCTGGTGAGGATGTGGAGTGCAAACTTGTATAACCACTTTGGAAATCACTCTTATGCTTCCTCTGAAAACTGAGAATAGGGATAACTCAAGACCCAGCTATTGCACTCCTTGAAATATACCCCAAAAATGCTCCATCATACCTCTAGACCCAGCTATTCCACTCCTTAGACTATACTCAAAAGCTGCTCCACCACACAAGGACATATGCTCAACCATGCTCATACCAGACTTGTTCATAATAGCCAGAATCTGGAAACAACCTAAATGTCCCTCAGTTGAACAATGGATAAAGAAACTGTGGTACATTTACACTATGGAATACTACTCAGCTATTAAAAACAAGGAAATCTTGAAATTTGCAGGTAAATGGGTGGAACTAGAAACAATCATCCTGAGTGAGTTAACCCAGATCCAGAAAGATTCACATGGTATATACTCACTTATAACTGGACACTAGCCCAACAGTGATATCCTCTGAAAGTCTTCACTTAGCAGGAGATTGGGATAGATGCTTGGACTTCCTGGTGGGACTCCAGGTGAGAGAAATATGGGAGAATGGGGAAATGTAAGGATCCAGAAGATCCTAGAAACCTACAAGAAGACCATCAAGACTGGCAGATCTGGACCCAGGGGTATCTGCTCAAACTACTGTACCAACCAAAGACAATGCATGCAGTAAACCTAGAATCCTTATTCAGATCTAGCTAATGGACATCATGTTCTCCACAGTTGTGTGGAGAGCAGGGACTACTCTGACATGAACTCTGTGCCCCCTATTTGACCACTTCCCCTTGGTGGGGAGGCCTGGTGGTACTCAGAGGAAGGAAGGGTAAGCAGGCTATCAGGATGAGACCTAATAGGCTGTGTCATATGGTGGGGGAGGAGGTCTGCTTATGTCACAGACCTAGGGGAGGGGAATAGTGTGAAAGAAGGAGGGAAGGGAGAACGTGAAGATACAAGTGAGGTGATAACAATTGAGATGCAATCTGAATAAATTACTTAAACAAAAATTGTTTAAAAATAAAAATAAAAATAAATGTAAACCTGGTCATGTCACTCCTCTTTTAACTCTTTAATCTCCTAATCTCCACTGCTGTATGCCAGCCTCTACTCTCCCTTTCCTCTCTTCTTCAGACCACCCTACGAGGGACCACACTCTCCTGAAAGCATTGGCCTGTGCACACACTCTCGGGGCTTATTTCTTTTTCACTTGATCCTGTGCACTCTTCACAACTTGGCCCAAATCCTTTCCTCACATAGTCTGCACCTCTCTGTATTCCCTCTTTAATATAGTCATTATGTTCCATAATGGTCTATTTGTGTGTCCAGTGGATATATCTCTTACCTGCACTGTATTTGAAGTCTGTGTACTGAGTTTTTCTTTTGTACAGATATGTGAGGGTTTTTTTTTTTTAATCCCACATGAGGATCCGAATTGATTCGTAAACAGATATGTATGTCATCTATAATGAGGAAAACTCAAGACTTACCATATATGGAAAATATGCAAGTAAAAGTCAAGATGCCATTTGCCAATTAACTTGATCGTACTAGAAAAATATATTGATTCAGCATTTTTCGTAGGAATGTGGATTGAAACCAGGGCCTTGCAATCACCCCCCATGGAGAAGCATCTCCAGCCCTAGCTATGTGTTTTTACTTTGAGACAGGGATTCCCCAAGTTACTTAGAGCAGGCTCAAACTTGTTCTGTAGCCAAGGTAGGCCTGACCATCAATCTTCTTGCCTCAGCCTCCCAAATAGCTAAACCAAATAGCTAAAATGTGGCTAAACCACCAGGTCTGGCTATTTCTGATTTTAAAGCTCATCAATTAGATTATCTGCCTCAGAAATCTGTCATCTATGCCTCTGTTTACCTAGGTTCTAATTCCAGAGGGCACAGTCAGCATGTGAAACAGAAATGATATTCATTCATTTATAAAATATCAAGTGTTAAAGGTCCTGAGTTCAATTCCCAGCAACCACATGGTGGCTCACAACCACCTATAATATGATCTGATGCTCTCTTCTGCCCTGTAGGTGCACATGCAGAACCCTGTATACATAATAAATAAAATCTTAAAAAAAAGATATCAAGTGTTAAAGGCATAAATCAAAATAATCACAATTCCTGTACTACACTTTCTATCAGTGCGGTTATTTAACTCCACTAAGAAATGAAAGAAAATATATTTTAACCAAATTTCTACCAAATCTTCCCTCTAGGAAACTCTAGCCTTGAACTCATAGAGATCTGCCTGCCTCTGACTCTCAAGTGCTGGGATTAAAGGTGTGCACCACTGCACATAGCTAGGAAAATCTATAATTAAAAAAGAATGAGATGATAGAATTAGCAAGACCTATACAGTGGTCTCAATTTGGGCTCAATGTCTTCTACTCACTCTAAGGTTTCCTTGAGCAGTGTTCACAGGCTGGCCATCCTTCAGCCATGTAATGGATGGGTTTGGAATACCGTTGGCTACACACTGCAAGGTGACTGACTTGTATCTCACCACAGTCTTCTCAGGAAGGTCTGAGGACTTAATTGTTGGAGGAACTAGATGAAAAGACGGGTGGGAAAGAATTAAAACCACAACAGACCTAAAAGGATGTGGGAGGCACTCATGTATACCTGGGCAACACAAAAGGTCTCTCTAGTTATATATACATATAAAAAAAAACAACTCTGGAACATAAAGTTGGGATATGTGTGTGGGATGGCTCCCAGAGGAGGTTGAGAGAGAAATGGGAGCATGTGTGATCAAGCTATATTGTATGAAAGCATGAAATTCTCAAAAGATTAATAAAAACATGTTTAAAGTATTTTTAAGTGACCTGAAACTTTAAAATTTGAAACATAATATATTTCACAAATAGTGGCACAACTTCATCTTGCATTTAATTTTTAACTTTTGGTCATTTTAGATAACATGCATTCTTAGTTCGGAGTCTTAATAAATTCAAACAGCCAAAATGTCTATATGGCTACTGTAACCTATCCTGTGTTTTTAACTCCTACCTATTGGCTTGTTTTCCCAATTGATAATTACCATCATTTCTCTGAAGTGACCTCATTAAACTAACTCCAGATTCAAGCAACATTTATGCATATGGATTTGTTCCCAGTAAGGTTGACCGACCGAACCTGGGGTCATAAGGTCATTGAAGCTAGCCATGTCAGTTAGTTCTCTCTCTCTCTCTCTCTCTCTCTCTCTCTCTCTCTCTCTCTCTCTCTCTCTCTCTCTGTCTGTCTGTCTCTCTCTCTCTCTCTCCCTCTCCCTCTCCCTCCTGGAATTGAGACTGTGGAATAAATGTGTCTGTGTTCCATAGAGGGACACGGAAAATGGAATCTAAAAGAGTCTACAGAGCCAGAGGGAAGAATGTAGTCAATATTCAGAGATTCCTCTTCCATGCGTTCCAAACGGCTCTTCAGTTTCTGGTCACAGTCTTTTCCTTTTCATGTTCTGCTGGCAAGGGGGACACATAGTGCCCTGGCAGAAGTTTGTCCTTGTCATTAGATTCATGGTCATAACCTTAATGTGCCAGCACTCTGAATGTGCTTATGTTCTTGGATCCTGCAATTACACAGTAAGCCTTGCTTCTGGAAAACACTGTTTATAATCACTTCTGTTTGGGTCAAATCCTTAAAGGTTGACATAACCCCATTTACTTGGAAGTTGCTGCCTTCCTCTTCTATCATATTCTAGCTCCCTTTACACCTTCTGACACCATGTTGAATACACTTACTAACTTTTAATTTTTGTCTAATCAAATTCCCACGATACTTTCGGTGAACCTCGGCATCAGGAAAATAATGTAAATCTGCCATTATTTAACTATAGTTGTCCTTTTCACACTACTTTATACAACGCAAGATTTCTCCAGGTGGCTCTGCTTCTATCTGAATTAGATAATAAATAAAGCACAAGGTAGTTTAAAATTCAGGGCATCCATCCTTTCTTTGGCATACCATGAACTGTTACTTCAAACGCCTTCCTGTGGTCCCCTGCAATGTTTGTTGCCACACACTGGTATAGGCCTGTGTCTGACACTTGAGCCTGAGCAATAATCAGTTTGCGTCCATTTAGTAAGATCTTGAATCCATCTCTTTCATCAATTAGCTGACCACTTTTTAGCCACCTGTAGGAAAAGGCAAAAAGATATCTAGATACGTATTGCATTTAAGCTTTTCCTAGAGGTTATGTTTATGTTGTATTTATTCTCTGCTATGCATTCGCCTGATCTCCTAATCAATCAATGTAAAATAAGATAGAAAGAGAAGTAAAAAGGAAACATGGTCTCTCAGGGAAATTGACATACAGTTGGAACTCAAGAATATAATGACTTCGTTATTCTTCTAGTAAGTTAGTTTGTAGAAAAGGACAAATGATACTATTCACTGTAATATTTAAATAACATTAACCAACAAGATGAAAATGAGCTTAAAATGTTTGTAAATCAAATATTGAAATCATAGAGCTTTATAGTTCTGTGTATTGTCACTGTATAATGTATGAAATGTAGTCACCCAACTCTTCTTTTGTATGCCTCATATTATTTTGGAATTGTAAATTGTATATGCAATAATGCTTTGAGAATATAGGAAAGAGACCAGCTGGGCAAGAATGTAAATGCTAACCTCTCCCATTTCCATTTCCCTAATATTTCTGCTATTTTTTAAATTAAATAGTCTGTTATACATGTCAGTATCCCAGGAGGTGTAATTTTAATGGTGCTTAACTGTCTATATCTTCTGAATATGATATAATTTCTAAGCTTATATATTGGTCTTTCTCCAATTGTGCCAGTGTATGTGCTTCTTGAGTATCAAGTACCAGCTGCCATGTGAATGGACTGTATCTTTTCAAAGAGGAATATGATGTTGAATTGAGAATCCTCAATGTCAAAATCCTTCAGAACAACTCCAAAACACTTATATTCAAAAGCAAGAGGTATTTAGAAGACATACCAAAACGCTTACATGATAGTTGGTGGGGGAGAACCTGTGACCTGACAATCTAGCTCCAGGAGGTTATTTGCCATCACAATAAAGTAGGATGTTTCATCTCCTCCTTCTATAGCTGGTGGCACTAGAAAGAAAAAAAAAAAGATAAAATGTAGCAGGAAAGGCACTGAGACATGTCAGCTCCTGGCAGCACCCTCTTTCGACTTTGAAGAAGATGAGCATCAAAACATTCTCTTTTAAGTTTCTGCCTTCATATATGGTAAGATGGCCACCGGATAAGAAAATTCTCTTGATTTTCTATGGACAGGTTTCTGCCTAAAATGGACAAACTGGACACAGGAAAGTTAAGTGCTGAGCTTTGCAAGGACAAAGTAGGCAAGTCCTTCATACTATATTCTTCACACAAAAATCTGCCAGATATTCTGAGCCAGAAGGCTGAAGATGATGCCTCAGTGTTATAGAGATATCTTGGGTGACTGTCCAAGCAGCCAACAATCTGTCATTTCTATAGTTTTTGGAAGCTGCTTGCTCTGCTCTTCCTGTTTATTTAAATAATATTTATCTGTCTCAGGTCTCTGATGAGGTTAAAGACTAAATAGTTATAGTCTTACAATTAAGCTTAAATTTTTTAAGATTTAAGATTTTTTAGGTCTAAAAGGATGTTTTTTTTTTTACTGGTCATGCAAGTTATGATACAAAGTGATTTAGGTATAGAACTTTGGACTCACCAAGATAGGACAGATAGTAGAATACTTTCTCCAAGGTTGCCAAATACTAATGGGCAGGACATTATGAGTGTATTTTTTTTTTAACCAGATATTGTAGTTTATTGATGTTAGAGAAAAGTCTTTTGTTTAGACAAAAGGGAGAAATGTTGCAGGATAGTTGATCCCATTGTGAACCCAAGATTGGGTACTATAAAAACATGTCATTTGTATGGTGTGGTTCAGCACCAACACACACTTTTAATCCAAGAGCTTTCTGTTTATTGTAAACAGGTTATTATAGTACAGCTATCACACACCTTAATCCAAAAGATTTCTGTACACAGTATTTAATAAAGATAACCCTGGATCAAGAAACCAGTTGACAGGGATTAAAGTGTAGAAGGGACTTTGGGTTGAAGGGTACTTAAGATAGCATGGATAAGAAGAAGCAGGCTTTTGAGCTTTGAGCTAGCAAGCCCTTTGGCTCTTAGTTTTTTGTCTTTTCCTCCTGTGCTGTCAATTGAGCCAGTGAGCTTTTTGGGCTTTTTTCATCTGAGGTGTGAGCTCAGTAGGAAGATCAGCTGGGTGCTGTCTCTGCCTCTCTGAGCTAGCAGGTTCCCCATCCCAAATTGAAATATCTACAGAAAGGAACCCACCCTGACATCAAGCAATTCTAAGTAGAAGATTTTAAAAAATTATATTTTTCACAGGAGTTTAATACTCAAAGCAATTTGAAGTTATAGATATTTTACAATAAATATTTGCCATGATGAATATACTTCTGTCACTGGAGAATTTTCTCTGTCATATAAATGCTATACTAATGTAAAGTTTATCCATGGTTTACGTTGTTTGTTTTCATAATAACATCCATTTAAGAATCTTCTGGCTGCAATTATGGAGTCTCAAGATTGCAAGATGATCTCCCAAGATCCAGAGATTGTTTTCTGTGGTCCGACGCAGTGATTATGCTGAAAGAACAACTTGTGACTCACTGTGACCAGCAGTGAATAGAGTTATGAGAATGCCTTGCAAAAACAAAGCACATTCATAACAAAATCAATGAAATGGTTGCATGAAAGTTTGATAACAGGACTCTTCAGAAACCCACTACTTGAACAGACTTGAACAGCTCACTATAATGAACTTAGATTGCATTATTACTACATGATCCAAAATGTGTTCAGTAATCCAGAACTGTGAGTCTGACAATCCAGACTCTGGCGTCCTTACTTACCTAAGACATCAACTTCATATTTGATTTCCCGTTCTCCTGCCACACTGGTAGCCACACATGTGTATTCTCCCTGATCAACTTCTAGGGCACTCAAGATTTCGAGTTTTTTCCCACCAGCTTCTATTTGGATGTTGTCACTAGCTTTCACAGGTACACCATCTTTTAACCAAGTGAGAATGGGAGGGGGATTGCCAGCAGCTTTACACTCCAGGATCAATGACTGACCAATAACAACTTGCTTATTGGAAGGAGTGGTCAAGTCACCTTCAATTATTGGAGGAACTAGGAAGAACAAAAGCAGTATTTCAGGTAATTCTTTTCCCAGTTATAAAAGAACATCATAAGTAAAGGGATTTTTTTTCTCATATGCTTTGACCATATGAATGTCTATAGGCTTGCTCCCCTCTAAATTGGTGAGGGAAAAATTTCTTGGTTCAGCTGATCTACAACTACTCTATGTATTCTGGAATGCTATGGACTGTCAGGCTAACACAAGAAAAAGAGCAGAGAAAGATCTTAATCCTAACAACCACTTTACCTTGAGATGCTCCAAGCGCCAAGCAGAAAGGCTAGTTAAAGGAATCAGCTACATTTTGCTAGCTTTAGCTTTTGTAAATTTTTTTTTCAAAACTATAGCAAACTCTTCCAATATATAGTGAGAAAACTTCCCACCAAGGCTTTATTAATGAATAAGCTAGATGTGAAGAGGAAGGTATCCAGTGAAGGTTACATGTCCTTACCATAGATGTCAACATGGAATGATTTTTCAGCTGTTCCGGCAACATTGGATACACGACATGTATATGTTCCTGAATCAGTGATCTCTGCTCTTGGAATGTGAAGAAATTGTCCTTTATCAACATAAAGTGCTTGTGAGCTGGATATGACCACCTGGCCATCCTTATACCAGGTAACGGCAGGCAATGGAAGACCCCGTGTCTCACATTCCAGTTTAACTATGCTGTTGAGCAACGCTGATATTTCCGTGGTGCCATTCCCTCCTTTAATACTAGGTGGAACTACAAAAGATTTCAAAATGAATTCAAGTTTAGCATCTGCATCACCATGACAGTAAATGCTATGGTTTCCTACATCTTTAGTTTAACATAAATGCATATCAATGATAGGAAGTCTGTGGTCATCTACAGGTGACTGCTTGGCTATTTGGTCCAGACAATCTCTATCACTCCCCTTTCTGGTTCCAGCTTCCAGGAAAACAGGAAAGCCACAGCTTCAGTTTCAGGAGCTCATGTGAGAGATCAAAGGAGGATAGCCAAACACCTTAGCTTCAACAAACATAGCAACGTAAGCCAAAGCCTCACTTAAAGTAGACACATTGTGTTCACAACTCATACCGAAGGACAATCAGGTGCTCTTTTCTTCCAAAATACGTAAGCTCCACCTCTGAGTACTTTCAGGACCAGTTACTAGAAGCAGCTGTGGAGTCTCTTCTTTCTTATTAGTATTAGTTTTTAAGTGCAGGAGTCCATTCATGCAGCTGTACACGTCTAACTGGCTCCACGGGTAGCTTCCACTAATTGGTGGCCTCATGCTTGGCTTCTCAGGCCACTGAGGACTGGAGTTGTTGGAAAACAATACCTTACATTGCTCAATCTCAGCTACATATTTGCAACTTGACTCTTGCAAAGTCACACTACAATTGCAACAATTTGCAGAACTCAGACTCAAAGGGCATGTGTTTACAGTTGAGTGCCTTAATATAGAATGTTAGTCAATGTTTATAGTTTAGAAAAGACTGTTCTGTAGAGTTTCCTTCTTGTGATGAGCGTGGGGCTCTGGGGGGAGAGGGGGGCAGGTCTGGGGGTGGGGGGTAAGGTGTTGTTCTGCTTATCACATCCTGATGTGAATATGACTTGCTGCTGAGGTTGTCGGCCTGGCTACCTGGCTAAGGGCTGTGCTTGCCAGGCTTCTATACCAGGAGATATATATTTCCCAACTACTTCCAGCCCATATGATTTTATAAGGGCAGCTATGTTTTACTTTCTTCATAATATCTTCATAATATAGTTGGAATTTTATATGGGAGACAGTGCTTGTATCTCTTACCCACTTTATATAGCTAATTCCATTCATTTATTTTCTCATTATGAAGTCTTTAAACCTTATATTAAACTTTGAGATATAACCCAGCACAGTGTTTAATTAGCTGGCTGTGGCCACCAGAGCTCTCTTAGTTAGCTCCTATAATATACCAGTTCATTTTATTTTATTTTACTTTATTGCACCAAAATAAGTTTATAAGGCACTTGTTAGCCAGAAAAGAAGGCTGTTTTTCAATGGTAATATAATTAAGTTAATTACTAGTGTGGCAGCTGAAGAGAAGTATCCAGAGAAAACCAATTTGTTATTATTAGCTCTTCAGTGAGAATAACCAAGGACCCTGATGACACTGGGAACAATATGAACAGTCGGTTGTAAAGGGCAACTTATTCTGTCAACTGTTCTTGCCTCTGACACACTGACAGATGTTACCAATACTAAGCTGTTCTGTCGTGTTTGGCAGAGTCATGTAAAGTTTGACAAAGTAAAGAATTAGTCTCTAAGAACAATCTATGAAGAACAAATATCAACACAAAGATCCTCATTGAAGTCCAAGCAACACTAATTGAAGTAGAATTTGCTAAGGTGTGTCGTAACGATGATGGTAAAATAAATAAATAAATATGTGAAGTAAGAAAAGAATTAGGGAAGTATGCAGAGCTTGCAGATGTGGTGTTTAAACATCTGGGTTCCGTGGCTGGATTACTTCTTGGCAAGTGCTTTGTGAAGAATGGCTGTATGTGAATGAGTCCTTGGCACCAAGGGCATGTTTTATTTGTTGTTACTAACTTGAACATCACGAGTACCATGACCACTTCTGGGAATCAGAACTGAATACCCAGGCTTAGAGCAGTTGCACACCTTAGCATTGGGAATGTTTTATGTTCAAGGTTCAGACTGAATTTCTTTCTCAATGACAAGGGCCATGTTTAAATATTGTTATTAAACATTGAAGAGTTGGGGAAATTTGTTTGGCTTCAAATAGTGTTTTTCAATGATTTCAAACTCACATAGTGTAAGGCTCCTTAACACATTTTGCAAGCTGTAAAAAGTTAAAACCAGAAGTGAGACATTTATCCTCTCAGAAAATTTTATTTTATCTTCTGAATCCAAACAACTTTTCTACCAATCTTTAATATAAATGCATGTTTCCACATTCTAGGCATGCCCATTTATCCTTGAAGCAGAACCTTCCATATAGTTTTCAACTAGAATCGATTAATTGCCTGTTTGTAATAGCAGGCTAAAAAGCAAATATCAAAATATGCAACAGAATGTTCTACATGCTTTTGTAAGAATGTATATAATCAATAAAAATCATGGAAAAATTAACATCAGTATTGAGCAGAACCTACCTAAGGGAATCGCATTTTCAAAGATGTAACAGATAAAGTCTTATTACCAATCACCAACAACATATGAACATTTGCTGTCCATTTGGATGACAGGGAAAACTAGCCCTGTTAGATAACTTTATATTCCATCTCTCCAATTCTATGCTCAGGTTTGGTCTGGCCTGAATTTGTGCAGGTCTTGTGTATGCTGTCAAAGCTTCTGTGAATTCATGTGTGCTCTATTGTACCCATAAAACACAACACTGCCTCTGGAAGTTACCCACCACCTGTAGCATTTACAATCTCTCCACCTTCTCTTCAGGGAAGATCTCTGAGTCTTGTGTGGAAGACTGTGATATATACATCTCATTTAGTGCTGAGCACTCCACAGTCCGTATTCTCTGTTTGCTAACCTGTTGAAGGCCCCAGTATTAATAGCTATCTACTGTAAGTAGAAACCTATTTGAAGAGAATTAAGAGATGTACTGTTCTATAAACACAGAATGTTTTAATACTATCTCCACTTAGCAGAATAATAATAAAACGGGTTTGGGTTCCATCTCTTGCAGTAGGCCTTAGCTCCGAACAGAAGAAGAAAGTGGTTGGTTACTCCCATGTTTGTGCCACTGTTGTAGAGTGAGCATATCTTATCAGGCCAGCTGTTAAGGTAACTGGCAGGTGACAGCTGGTGACACTGATAATTACTGTCTTCTTCTACTATCATGCATAGTACCTTTTAGCATCATAAAAGTGCCAGTAGGGATGAGACTCCCAGGTCAGTACCAGATTGACTCTTCCATGTTCTATGAATCAATATGAGCTGTCTTCAGCAATATAGTTTTATCATCAGGTTTTGGAGAGTGACCAAGAGCACTGGCAACAGCTTATAATGTTTGGGGTTCTATGGTAACACACTGGCCAACAATTCAAAAAGAAGTAACTCATTTTTAAAGTTGGATTTTTATTGGCTAGTCTGTGGTATTTAGTTGAGTGTTGTCTTCTCACTGTAGAGTAACTCCATTTAAATTCTTTTTTATATTTTTATATGTATACTCATATCTTTTTTATTCATATCTTGAAAAGCTACTACAGTAGTGTTTCCATATTGATTTTTAAAAATCATTATGTCCCCATTATTTTGTTTATGCAGATACAATGTCCATGTTCTTATCTATTGTTGCTCATCCTCATGTGAAGATATGAGCATGTAAACAAGGAAAACAATTAAATCAATTTTGGGGTGCAATATACTCTCAATTTGAAATCTTCATACACATTATTCACAGTTATCTGAAGTATAGCACTTGTGAGGTGTTTTTTCATTTTGTGATGTTTACACTTTCACAAATGAAATAAAGTAAGCCTTAAGGCTACCCACTTGAGGGCACAGGGCAGCTTACTAGAAAAGTAAGGATATTGCTTCCTGGGTTACAATACTCAGAACTTCTTAATAAGGCACTGCCTTTCAATCAGACAATCCCAGAAGCCTTCTCTTCTGGGTGCCTGAGGGCATAACACAGAGTAAACATGAGCATCCCAAGTGAATAAATCTAAGCCTTACAGAAATTGGAGTCTTATTGAAGCTGCAAACTATATTCACGATAGATCCTAGCAACCGTATGACAGCTTGGGGAGGCATTATACTTATTTCAGTGGCTGGCTCTGGTAGGAAGGCAATGGCAGTAATAACATTTCTTGTTTAACTTGGCATCGACAGCAAATCTTTCAGTAATGGTGTTTTAGAGGGGACATGTCTTTTCATGATTGATTTCCCCAATAGGCTTTCATTTATACACATAAATGACTTAAAACTGGCTTTAAATATAATTTATTTCCTTTAAAACAGATACTAAAACTTGAAACAGATAACTATATTGTAAAAATATTATTTTTAAAATGCAGTTAATTAAGTACAAATTAAGCTAGACTTGAGCATCGTGGCATATATCTGAAATCTCAACCCTTAGTAATCATAGGCAGGAGGATCATCATACGTTTCAGGTATACTTGGGTTAAGAGTTAAACTATGAAAGAAAGAGAGAAAGAAAGAAAGAAAGAAAGAAAGAAAGAAAGAAAGAAAGAAAGAAAGAAAGAAGCCAGCCAAATAAAATTTGTCAAATCTATCATTTTACAGTAACACTATTCCATGGGCATTATTGTTAATTCCATTGAAAAAATGGAAACTTAGAAGAGCGAGGAAATTCATATGAAGTCACAAAGCTAGTAAGTGTCAGTGCTTGGGTCAAAACACAAGTTGATCAGTCTCTAATGCCCATGATCTTTTTTTTTTTTTTTTTTTTTTTGTATTTTTTTATGTAAACAATTTATTCAGATTACATCTAGATTGTTGTCCTCTCACTAGCCATGATCTTACTTATTACTGAAACTACTATTCAATAAAAACATAAAAACTTTAACCTCATATGCAACTTGGAGTTCTATCTGTGAAGAGGCAACACTGAGGTGTATGAACATTTCTTTGAGTGCTGTACACTACATGAAAAGAATATGCTAGTGCAGGGGTAGAGCACTGCAAAGCCCTGCCGAGATCCACTGGCATAGAGTTCTAGTCTTCTCTACTGTATAAGTTGTGTCTGTGAATGTCAATTCATGTGTCTATTTACTGGCTCCATTCATAAAAATGCCTTTGATAGCCACCTTAATTAGTGGACAGAATTTTCAGTAAAATGGAACACATTATCTGGTGCTTTGAATGAGAATGGCCCTGGTAGGCTCATATTTTTTAAATGTTCGGTTCCCAGATCGGGGAACTGTATAGAAAGGATTAGGAGGCATGGCCTTGTTAGAGATGGTGAGTCACTGAGTGTGGACTTTCAAGTTTCCAAACCCCACGCTCTTCCCAGTTTGCTCTCTCTGTTGCATTACTGTCTGCCTACTGCCACGCTCCCTGCCATGATGGCCATGGATTCTGACCTTCTTTAAATGTAAGCTCTAAATTAAATGCTTTCTTTTATAGGTTGCCTTGATCACAGTGTTTTGTCAAGGAACGGAAACGTAGCTTAAGACACATCGTTTCCGATAGAGACACAATGAGAAAAAAATAGAACAATGCATTGCATTCAAAATGATCAAGATTAAAACCAAGATGGAAGTATAACAATTTAACTGCTAGTATACTAGTTGTTTTGGTGTATTTTGTATATTTATACATTTTTTAAAAGTATAAAAAGCATGTAATTGATGCTTATAGTAACCAGTTAGGGAGTTCTTTACATATCAAAATTACTAAAAAAAAAAAAAAATACAATAAATCCATAGCTCAGGACACATTGAATTTAAAAACTGAATGCATCGTTATAGTATAAAACATAAAGATAGCCTTCTTTTCTAAACTTGAGTAGCAGTACAAAGCACTCAATATGGAGAGAAGGGACGGTAAACATCAGCGCGAACTTCAGCTTCCAATCTATAATTAAACTGTTTGGAACGTAGCAGCCTGAGAAGCCACACCTACCGTAGACAGTCAGTTTTATGTCCTTGGCTTGCTTGCCTGCTGCATTGGACACAGCACACTGATAGCGTCCCTTGTCGCTTCTCCGTGCACTCCTCACATGCAAATTTTGTCCTCTGTCTGAAATGTCAATGTTAGGATCTCCCAAAAATACAGGCCTGGAAAAAAAAATTATTTCGTGGCTACATTTTTAAGTTCCCCATGTTTCCCACATAATTAACTACAAAACTAGTACATGGTTTTAAGTTAAAATACGAGGCAAAATTGATTGTCAAAATACATGGAACGTATTGTTCCTGTTCAGAAGACTGACAGTGCTAAGTCACACTACTAAAAGAACTTGGTAGCTATTACTTTGAGATGAAAAGCTTTTCCCTCTTTAATCTTTAATCATTTACTAATATTAGAAACTATGTAGGGTTATTATTTGTTTCATTCATTTATCCATTGTTATTCTTCTTACTTATTTTGTATTTTTTGATTTAATGCCAAACTTCTACTGTTATGTGGAAAAGAAGAATTAAGAAGTTTTATAGTGCTTCAGAGGAACTTCAGACTGTGTGGTTATGATTTGCTAATGATCCTGACTGTGCCAAGTTTTCTAAAAAGTGTAACACATACGAATAGTATACAAATACAAATATTGAAAGTATTTATTCCCAAAAGAAGCTCGCATATATTTTCCAGAGAGGTCTGTTTCTATGATGCAGTCATTTACCCCTGTGAAATGCTTATGTCATATCATTGGCAACCATGTTGTTTTAATACTGGAAAAATCTTGCTTAGTAAAGTCTATGATCTCCTAAGAATCCTTGCTTTAAAGTCCTTTAATCATTTTTCAGGAAAAAGATTTTTAAACTTATAGTTAGGTTTTTTAATGAGTTAGTCACAAAATAAATGATTAAATGTGTTGCTATATTAATAAACCGGCAGCCAGTCTACTCAATATGTGAAAAGAAATTAATTCAGTAAATTATTGCTCGTCACTAATCTTTGGTATGACATTGTAATATAAAGCTCTCTAATGTTGAAAGTATCATAGTTTAGACCAGTGGTTCTGAATCATCTTAACACTGCAACTCATCTTGTAAGTGACCTCCAGCCATAAAGTTATTTTTGTTTATACTTCATAACTGTAATTTTGCTACTGTTATAAATTATGTTTTCCAATGGTCTTAGGAAACCCTCGTGAAAACCATCACTAGTCCCACAAAGGAATCACGAACCTCTGGTTTAGTACAACTGAAGATTTTTTAAAAAGAATAACCTTTCGATAATATGTTATTTAAGTTCATGAAAATTTGGCATTTATTCATTGTTAAGTATAAAAGTAATATAAAAGTTAAACAAATAAGGCCAAGTATTAGTACTGGAAAGTGATCTTTGATGTATTGTCACAAATGGGAGATTGCTATACTCATGTATGTTTTCACTACACATTTTGCATTCACAAATGTATCTCAGAAGAAGTGTACAGTTTAATGTAAATGGCAGTGTGCTGTTCTCCTGTGTTCCTTTATGCTCCATCCCAGCAGCTGTGTGGTCACTATGATCTGGTCCCTCTTTTTCCCATATTATCTGTCCCTTAATGTGTGGCGTGAGCCAGTCTTCTCTCTTCTGCCACTGCGGTGTTGCAGAGAATATCAGCGAATGAGCTTCCTGCTGGGCATGCATGTCTGCTTTCGCCCCATAGAATGGAGACGGGACTCCTGCATCACAGCGGCCGAGCATTACAACTTTCATACACGGCAGCAAATTGCCTCTAAGGATATGGCTTCCTAGTCTCTGCAGGACTGTGGTCTGGCTTCCCATATCCAGACAACACTGGATATTTTCAAACCTTTGCTTTTTAAAACTGACCCATGAGAAACAAAATTATATTTTATTTGTATTTATCATAGTGTTGAGGATGAGGATCTTTTAATGCTCATTGTGTGGTTGTATTTCAATTGCCCATTTATAGACCTAATTTGTTTTTTTTCCCCTGTAGCCTCTGTTTTGCTGATTTCTTGGAAGCTTCAATGAATTCCTATATTTTAGACACTGACAATCTAGACTCTTTACTACTTAGGCTTATACAGCCTCTTCTCAGACAGAAATTATCGCACAACTGCAGCTACACTGTGAGAAGTGGCTCCTCATACCATAGGCCGCTGCAGCCTTCCAGTGTGGGCATGGCCCTTGACAATAGTGATTCCTCTCTGTGCTTGCCACTTTTTTAGGCAGGGTCTATGCATATTTATATTGTTGCAGACACATTTTCCTTCTCAACAATTCAATCCCATGTCAAGGCATAACCATCTCATCATCGGAATGTGACTTTTTTCACTGCTAATATTTATGCAGAGGATTTTGGTGAGCAATAATTATAAATTAATCTGTTTATATAATGAATTCCCCAAATCTGTGAAGAGCTTCATTATTTGAAAATTGAAAGACATTATATGATTATTACAATTATTTCTCCTTCGTGCTCATTTAAGGTTGTATATTTTAAGTTGATTAAAAGAGAAGTAAGCCTTACACATTGACATGCCTGTTTCCTAGAAATTACACCCTTAAACGAATACAGACAATTTACTCACTTGCCATCCTTGAACCAGTGAACAGCAGGGAAGGGGTTGCCTCTGACATGACACTGCAGGCTGGTGTTATGGCTAAGAAGAACTGAGACTTCATTTGGGGAGCTGGAACCTATTATGCTGGGTGGGACTTGAACAAAGACATTTAATCATAAAGTATATGATTTAGCAGAAAGATTAGGAAGAAGCAGGAAGTTAGTGACTATCAAAGTATTTCAGCAATCGTTTACTGTAAGAACAAAGCATCCCATGGTGACTCCCTTTCACATCATACTGTGTGCCCAAATTCTAAGTTAAAACCCAGGAATATTTTAATGAAATTATGTTAGCAGGACAATTATCCACAAGCATAATGGCGGAAAAGAAGTTGTATTTTGAAGCATAGTAAATGTGCAAAACTCATGGAACGTAACTGAGCAGCAAAGAACACGTGATGCAATGCACTACTGATGTGCATTTAAGATAAGGAATGACATGAGCAGCATCAATCACATATGGGTCAAATTCTACATGCGCTGTCATGTCCACCTTAGTCATTTCTGAAGGATTCCTATACAAAACTTGGCGTGAGTATGATATACAATATGAAAAAGAATTAATCGTTTTTTGGAATTATACAAATGAAAGTTCTCATGTATGATTTTCCTACCATCTAACTCTCCTGTTTGTATCATGTTGAGTGGCCTGATATTGATCTTCATAAAAGTATCAGATAGTAAAGAGATTCTGTATGGAAGGCGTATGGCATGATGTGGTATTATATAAACACCTCACTGATTGCTGAGTGAAGAGTGCATCAGATTTGTGACGAGTGGGTCCAGGAAGGAAGTTAAGAGGATGTTGTAAATGAAAACATGCCTTCATTATGGAACGGAAAGAAGTTGACGATTAGGAAGTAGACATAGAGGAATGGGTAAGTTTATAGAGAAATCAGGGCAGGGATGGAGATGCAGGTCACACAGAGACACCAACATTTACTGAAGAAAATAGTCCTTGGGGGTCATTCAGCTTGATATAGCACCACGGTATTCAATCGTATGCAATGACAATATTCAAGCCAACACTCTAAAGAAACATGGGCACCCTGGAATACATCTGTAACCCCAGCTGGGAGGCTAAGGTGCAAAGATTGGGACTGTGAGGCCAGGTGGTGACACTAGTGAGACTCTCTTGAAAATAAAGTAGAAAATTAAGAAGTAGAGAAAAATATTAAAAGATAGCAAGGTGAAGACTAGTTAGCTTTTCCTAGTGCTCAAAGAATTCTGAGCTAGAGCTGAGCATTTGGGAATCATCAGCACATAGATGGAGTATATAGAGGGCATGAATAGCAGAAGAAAAAACTGCCAAGACAAGTGATAAGAAAACTGCTGAGGCCAGCAGAGCACACCCATGATCTCAGCACTTGGGAGGTAGAGGCAGGCAGATCTCTGTGAGTTCGAGGCCAGCTTGCTCTACAAAGTGAGTCCAAGACAGCCAAGGCTACACAGAGAGACTCTATATTGAAACAAAATAAAACAAAAAAGAGGAGGAGGAGGACTATGGAGAATGAGAAGAAGAGGAAGAAGAAGAAGAAGAAGAAGAAGAAGAAGAAGAAGAAGAAGAAGAAGAAGAAGAAGAAGAGAGAAGAAAGACAGAAGAAGAGGAAGAAGAAGAAGAAGAAGAAGAAGAAAGAAGAAGAAGAAGAAGAAGAAGAAGAAGAAGAAGAAGAAGAAGAAGAAGAGGAGGAGGAGGAGGAGGAGGAGGAGGAGGAGGAGGAGGGAGCAGCAGCACGAAGGCTCTTTATATGGCCTGTGGTCAAACATAAATCTGACTGTAGGAAAAGAAAGCACAATGTAGTGAAGATTTGGGAGAGAAAAAGGGAGTTAATTATTTTGTATTGATGAATGCTAATTGTTATGAACATATCACATCTAGGCTTTGTTTTTGTTTGTTTTTTTGTTTTTTTGTTTTTTTTACTAAAACCACAAATTACATGCCTATTTTGATAACAAAATACTGAAAAAAAGTGAAAGTCATTTGTAACAAAATTAACTTAAAATGTAAAGTATAACTTTACTAAATTAAACTAACGACAGCCATTAAAATTATTTGTATCCTAATCTAGCATAGTAACTATGCACTTTCAGAATTCCCTCCTTGACAGAAAAGTCCATCCTACTCTCTCAGTCTTCTCTTCCTCTAATTACAACCAGTGTTGATTAGGTTCCAGTAATTAATTAGAGGGCAGTAGAAATGGATGCATGACCTTTTTCATTTCAAGCATCCTACTAGCTTCGGGAGATGCCCACATCATAATCACATTGCACTGTGCCTCACAGCTACCTATGTACCAATTCTCTATATAGATATTGCCTAGTGAAGCATCTTTCAACATACATTGTAACACATTTAAGTTCATGGTATCTCGGGGTACATGAGTCAAATCCATCTTTATATAATAGGTAATTACATTTTAAAACGACATAAAGGATATTTCTTCTATCAATTTATTTTTTGTCTCTTATTTTGCCATACAGTGAGAAACGCATCTAGTATGTGGGTTTCTTAGAAAGAGGTTTTTCTTACCTAGCACACTGACACTAAAGTACTTCTGAGAGGTGCCTGCGATGTTAACGGCTTTGCAGGAATATCTTCCTGCATCCTCTGCAGACACTTTAAAGAGCTTTAGTGTTTTCCCATTGTTCACGATCTGAACAGTATTGCTTTCTGTCACCTGCATGTGATAAATATTGTTATTTTCAAAGGTAATAAAACAGAAAAGCAGTGTTTATTATTGTTGAGAAGAAATTCATACCTGAACAATTTATTTTAGGTACAGAGGCGGGGAACTATGCATACTTAGTTATCTCCATTTACCTGGATTTCATCCTTGTACCACATTATGACCGGAGATGGAGTTCCTTCTACTTCGCAGTGGAGACTGGCCAGTTGGTTTACCAACACAGACACATTGGTCATGTGTTCTTTATCTTTAATTACTGGTGGAACTGCAAAAGAGAGGAATCATGACTAGAGAGTGTTGTAATTGACAGTAGCTCCAAGTGTCTCCACGGAGACCTTTAGAAAAGTTTCAAAGATGAATGATGGTAGGAAAGCTAGTCACGCAAGTACATGCCTTCTCATAAAACACAAAGTGTCAGCTAACACAATTGTAATAAAAACCCATGTGTAATATTTTATTTTATGTCAGGGTTTTACATTCGGGATGGGATGTAGGATAACTCCAAGGAAGAAAGATTTCCCATACTGAAAGTCTTAAGGGATTCATTTAAGTACTGCAGTACTTACTACTTGACGGGTGGGAGTGAGTATCACACAGTGCCTATGAAAGCCATGGTCAACAAAATCTAAAATTTACATACCCTACAAGATGACATAAAATTTTCATTGGAATTTAAATAGTTGTAAGTAGCTGATAGCAATCTGAATACTTGTCAAATTACATTAGTAGAGAAAAGTTAATAAGTAAATCCTATGAACCCACCCTGTGAGGTAGATGTTCTAGATAACGGTTAAAGACCTAGAATAATGAAATTGCCCAGGCAAAGAGAGTGGGTGTAATACTCTATCATGAATGATCTTTTCATAAAGGGATATATATAGTCTCAATAAAAAATTGCATGAATCTTTCTGCTTCTGGGTTAACTCACTCATTATGATCATTTCTAGCTCAATCCATTTATCCACAAATTTCGGGAATTCCTTGTTTTTAATAGCTGAGTAGTATTCCATAGTGTATATGTACCACAGTTTCTTTATCCACTCTTCTACTGAGGGACACTTAGGCTGTTTCCATGTTCTGGCTATTATGAATAAGGCTGCTATGAACATGGTTGAGCAAATTTTCTTGTTGTGTCCTAGAAATCTACAAGTAGAACAATATGATAGGCAGATTTGGGCCCAGGGGTCCCGCTCAAACTAAGGCACCAGCCAAGGACAATACAGGAGGTAAACTTTAAACCCCTTCCCAGATCTAGCCAATGGTCAGAATATTCTCCACAGTTGAGTGGAGAGTGTGATACGACTTTCTCACATACTCTGGTGCCTCACATTTGACCATGTCCCCTGGAGGGGGAGACCTGGTGGCACTCAGAGGAAGGACAGCAAGTAGCCAAGAAGAGACTTGATACCCTATGAGAATATATAGGGGGACGTAATCCCCCTCAGGAACAGTCATAGGGGAGGGGAATAATGGGACAATGGGGGGGGGGAGGAATGGGAGGATACAAGGGATGGGATAAACATTGAGATGTAACAAGAATAAATTAATAAAAAAAAAATTGCATGAAATGTTGAGCAATGAGAAAGTACAAACCAATTTTCTATCTTCTGTTTGACATTAATATATTCACATTAGTATTAAATAATATACTGATTAAATGACTAACTATGCAAAAACTAGAAAGAGCCATATTTTAGCGCTTTGGTTTTAGTGTCTTAATCTACATTTACCATGAACTTTGAGGTTGTATTTCCTTTCTGTGGTCCCAGCTTCATTGATGGCCACACAGATATATTCACCATTGTTGTGTGGAGTAACAGAGGCAATTACCAACAGTGCGCCATCTTCCAAGATAGAAACACCAGGCTCTTGCCCTGTCAGTTCTCTCCCATTGTGTAACCACTTGATGGTCGGTTTAGGAGTACCTAATTAGGAAATTAAAGCTTTTTAATGAAAAAATTAGAAAAAAATGTTTAAAAGTCACACACACTAAGAACAGATAAATTTCTTGCTACGACTGTGATGTGCATCCTGAGGCACTACACCACTTTCAAGATAAAAGTGAAGAAACTACATCTAATGAGAATTAGTTAATGACTCCAGTTCCTGATCAGTCTTCAGACATGAGGCTTATTGTTGATCAAAGTTGCTTTTAATCAGAAAACTCAGAATAGAAGCAAAACTTTTTTCCTGGTGGGTTCACTACAGTGACTAGAAGTGAAAAAAAAAAAGTACATTCATCATATTGACAAGATATGTAGGGAAATGAGGAGTGAAGTAAAGACAACAAAAGCATGGTAAAGTTACAGAAATATGTCAGGAAATCAACCAACCAAATAGAATTAATAGGGAATGTATAGAAATTGTGCCTATATACTTTGGAAAAGGCTCTATTAGTAAATATGAGAAGCTTCCACCACTGCCTATATATTTTTTCAATATCTTATTTGTTCATCAAAAGACAGGAGTCCAATTCTTTAAAGAAGTTGACAATGCAATAAGAAAAATATTTTTCTGAGTTTATTTATGAATAGAAGAATAAATGGAAGTAACATGTTTACGTATCAAAGTGATAAAATTGTATTAAATATATAATAAGGCAAGACAGACTATTATAGACAAGCAGTAACTGTGCTCTGAATGTTACATGGCACTATTCTAAATACCTTAAAGCTTGATTAATTTCTATACTGAAGACAGAGCACATTAAACCAAAACTAATATGGTTTCATAAGATGTTGTTAGCAATCAACACTAAGATAACAAATCTATTAAAAGTAGTAATACAATCTAAGATAAGCCACAAAGGATGAGAGAATATATGCAATATAATGGTAAAGGTAAACTGAATATTAATCAATGGCTTATAAAAGTAATTGTGTAAGGCATATATGTAAGGAGAAAGGAAAAAATCAGCATATTTAATCTTGATCAGTGTAAGATTTTGACTGTGGTGGAAAAGACAGTAAAACTGGTCAACTCCAGTCATCTGTCCACACTCTGAGGAAAAATACAAGGTTATAATCCTTTTCTTTTATCTTATTCCACTCTTTCCTTTATGAAAACCAGCCAGACTTCACAATAAACAATTACTAAAATAACACATAAAAGTGAATGGACAAACAAAACAAAAGAAATCAGAGCATAGTCTTATACTTATAAAAACTAGAATAGTTATTTTCAAGACAAAATTTATAACAAAGAGAACAGAAAGTGGACTAATGAGATGGCTCACTGGCTAAAAGCCCTTGTGGTAAGGTCTGATGATTGATTTTGATCCCCAGAATCCACAGAGGAAGGAAGGAATTGATTCCTCAAAGTTGTACACACACACACAAATAATAATAATAATAATAATAATAATAATAATAATAATAATAATAGTAATAGTAATAGTAATAGTAATAATAGATAATGAAAAATCATCTAGCTACTTTTAAATGCACTTAAGAATTATATTCCAGATGAAAATGAGGACCTAAGAAAACATGGTTCCTAATGGAAACGGGAAATCAAAGAAGCTAGCTTGAGCATAAAGGTCCAGGCCAACTGAGGAGCAGCTGTGACACAGGTAGAGTCCAGGGCCAGCAGACACCATAGGACGTACATAAACCCACACCGTTCTGAAGAATGCCTCCTCTCCAGGGCTTGCATCCCTAGTTCCCAATGACTTGAGAATTATTAGTGCTAAGTTTTCAGATGTCTGAAAAGCCTGTTAAAGTGATCTCTCTTCAAACACTGGAATAGTTACTGATGAAAGAGTTGAGTGTTTGCTACTAAACACAGGCAGGTCTGAAGGTCTTAACTGCTGCCACCTTTGGGTACAACTAAGAAGAGATACACATGGGCACAGTGATGCCAGTGACTGCCTGGGGCCCTCCTGCCAGGACCAAGAGGTTATGCAAAGAACCCTGCTTGGACTTTGCTTAAACTATCACAAGGCTAGTTGGAGATTGTAGACAGATGCCTGTGTGAGAGAATATCTTTAAACATGTGTTTGGCACCCAGAACACAGATAGCAAAGACAATGGCACTTTCACGTGCCCCCACAGTGGAGAGGGAATGGACCAGCTCCTGGCCGAAATCATGGTAGTATTCAAGGAAAGACATGGTTTTTAAAAAGCTACTGGAATACATGTTGCATATAACCCAGTCCCAGTGTTACTGGTGTGAGTAGACCTAGAAAAAAAGGATTAACATAAAACTGCCTCAGACAGGGGGTAACCATAATATACAGTGCTTACTAATTGACATTAATAGAGAATGTTGTGAACAGCTCTACTGCAACCTTTTAAAAAAGAAAACATTTCCAGAAAGAATGAAATGAAAAGTAACAGAGAAGCCTTGAACTATCTCTTAAAAAAAAAAAAATCTTAGATTCAGTGAGCTTGAATGATTGAGAGATCCTTTTCATGAGGAATAAAATACACTGGATAGGAAAATATCAAATCAAAAAGTTGTCTGAAGGAAGAGAGCTTCTATTACATTCAAAGGTTACAAGGGTGGGCAGGAGGAATTTGCCATGCAGAATCCTGGAGCCATATCACACAATTACAGCCCGCGGCCCATGCCTGTTTCCTTGAGTATTACATACCTTTTGCAGGGCATGGAAATGCGATGCGTTGATTGGCCAGTCTTTCTTGGAGTGGAGTGTTAAAAGGAGGTTGCAGGTCTTCTACTGTAGGTGGTTCTAGTAGAAAAACAAATGCATTGCCTCTGGCTTTCTTTGGACACTTTTCCGTTCTGAGTCTCTTATTCTTTGCTCACCTAGTAATTTTCCGCCTCTCTGCCATCTCCTGACAGACACATCTACCTGTTGTTAAATCATGTAGCACCATGCACGTTCCCATATCAAGATCTTCACATCCTTATATTCCCATGCAAGCCTCTACACTCTTGTTACCCATTTTAATAGGTTTCTTATAGGTATACTATCATGAAATACAGTCCCTTTTAGATTAATATTCTACACAACCTCTGTGTAGAGTCTGTGATTATGGACCTCTGAGATTTCCAATATTAGAAACACGACTCTTTCTCCTTTAATTCTAAACATAAGAGCTTAGAAAGGTTTGCTTAGTAGATAAACGAGCTAGATAAGCTCCCTGCCAGCATTCTGGACGTTCATCCCTCAGGAATTGTGACGTCCTGATTATTAACTGCTAAGTGTTGCGCTGATTACCACACCTGCTTATCTTTACTTCCTGCCTTTGTGTTGGTATTCCCTCTGGCAGACTGAGGCAGAAAATGACCAGAGTTCTTGCCATCCAGTAAGCTCTCATCCTAAATCCTACTTCTTTAGAGAATTAGAGCATTCCTCCCTGGCTATCCAACCCAATTTCTAGAACAGTAATCTTATTTTAATTTACCCACTATACTTTTTCCTTCTCTATGAACCTTATTTAGTTCTTTGCTTCTTTTATGTATACTTGCATTAGGAAAAAAATCAAGAAAGCAGGAGCTCTTTGTCACTTCATCACTGTTGCCTGGAACACGACAGACACTTGGCCCAACCTTAATAACAAACCTCAAAATAAAGCCAACAATAATAGGAGAGCAGTGAACCCTGACCTCTCAGGGATCAGTTGAGCTGGGGTATGAGGTGAAATGCTACTCCAACTAGCTCCAGCTGCAATTTAGTCCAAACAAGAAACACTGGGTAGGCCGTTACCTAGGACCACTTCATTATATACACTAGTGACTTTAGTTTCAAAAGTAAACACAAAGATGCCATCCAAGGTTAGCGACAGTAATCATTTATTTGCTTCTGGGTAATGCTCCCTTCTAAGCTAAAGTTCTATGTAGAAATCTCCCTAAAGAGATCCATGATATCACATCCTGTGTAGAGCCTAGGGGTCTTTCTCATCCTACAAGATATGTTTCTTATGTCAAAACCCACCTTGGACATGCAGTATGACCTCTGCTTCATCACTGCCGGCTATGTTTGTGGCAACACAGGTATATACGCCAGCATCTGAAACCACAGCCTGCTCGATGCTCAGAGTCCCATCTGGATTGCTGGGATGCTGCACTCCATCAACAAGAATGGGCTTTCCACTTTTAAACCAGGTGATCACAGGAGGTGGAAACCCGTGGGCACTGCATGGGATGTCCACTCTCTGGCGAACTTGGACCTTTATGTGTCTTATTCCATGCTGTATTTTTGGAGGAACTGGAAATCACAACTTAGTATTAACCATCAAATATTTTTTAAATCCATATATATGTGTGTATATACCACTCTGAATGAAAACTCCTTATCAAGAAGTCACACAAAAGGGTGTATTGTATCACAAGATGTGTCTTCCTTTAGAAAATTTACTGATGCACCTTTGTCAGAACACTAGAAAAAAAGACCTTTGCACTATGTACTGTGGAGTCAGGTTGAGCCACTAGGGTCTGATTAGAATTCATGCAATATAGCTCTCTAAAAAGCCCTATTCTCTACTCTGTTCTCTTTAACTTACTTAGTACTTTCTCAGGGTTGTCAGTCACAAACCCGTCTAAGTTTGAAAACAATTATTACCATCATTTTGTAAAAAAAGAAAAGAAAGAAAGAATACTAAAGATAAGAGAGGGTAAGTAAAAATGCCTAATACCTAAGAGTTGGTAAATGATGTCAAAACTCTAGTCAGTCGCATGCATTGTCATGGCTGGCCTAGAGACAAAGGCAAGTTAATACCCTCTCAGACAACTTTCTCTGATATTCAGAAATTTTGTATCTACACAGTACCTGTCATGGAAAGACAGTGCACTGAAGAGACGATAATTGGTGGATTGTTGTAAATCAAAGGTATACAACACTTCAATTAGAAAAATGTGAAGTATCAATTAATGATAGAAAGAAACATTTTCTCAGTTACTGAGGTCCTTATGTGTCAAATATGACTATTTAAAAAAATATTATGTTCTTCTATGAGAGTACAGCTAGCTCTCAACATTTTAAACACATTTCCCTCACTGTATGTCAACTCATTAAAATAAATGACTGGACAGCTAGAACAAATGCAATCCAAAAAATCCAACTCACTTGAAAATGGAAAAGGGGGCAATTTTTTGGAGATGGCTAATAAAACTTTCAGAATAAGCAAAAGAAAACAACAGACTAATAACTTAGGAATCTTTAGTCTAAATACAATGGAAGGTTCACTGTCACTTCACTGTGGGCCTGTAGACAGAGCTACCACTGTCCATCCTTTCAACACTCACCATGGACACTTAATTTAACAGACTGAGTCACATTCCCAGCAATATTTGTGGCAACACAGAGATACATCCCGCTGTCTGAAACTCGAGTCTCTGTGATCTTCATTGAGCCAGAAGGGAGGAACGTGTGTCTAAAAGGAAAACCCACACATCAGACCAGAGCATGAGAATGCAATTGCCCCCTGCACAGCTGCACTCAGCATGAAATTACTGGGTTGCAAGCAACTTTTGAAACAGCCCTTCCCTCTGCAACGCATATCGATGAAGCATGGAAAGGGAATTTTCACAATAATTTTTTTTTTGTTTTCTGTTATGATTTGTTATGTTTACGATTATAAACAGAAAATCAGGTTTTTTTATACTTATAACCTAACATAGTTGTCTTAAATTATCAAACGACTGTATGTTTCTGTGCTTCTGTAGGGTTCAGCTACTCAAAGCAAATGTGTAATGTAGAATTTACAACTTATTTTGAACACTTTCTCTTCTTTTTCGGTTGTATTTAGCATATGTTTCTAAACACGCGAATAGATTTAATTATACGTTCATATATTGGTTTTATTTATCCTCACTATCATACTCCTGTCTCCCTTCCACTTTCACTGATTTTCTCAACTAGTGGCCCTTCTACTATCATGATTTTTGTTTGTGTGACTCAGCAAATTTAACTATCGTTACTCACACGAGTGTGGGCACAAGGGTTTTTACAGAGGCATTAAGCAATGTACCAATGACTTCATGAATGAAGCATCTTTTATTTTTATTTTTTGAAATGCTTCACAAATAATTTAGTGTGTTTCGGTAAAGGCAAACACAAGTACGTCTTTTCAAATATACCTTTAATGTATCCCTCATTGAGTAATATATTGGGTGTTTTTACATATCATTAAAGTCATAGGGTGTTTTTACATATCATTAAAGTCCTTTTGGGGGACTGTCAGAGCCACATAGACCTACCTTGTATCAAGGTTTCTTACAGAGCTAAATCAAACTAGACACCTCCAGAATGACATATGCATACATGGGAACACATGTTAGAATATAGAGAATCATACAGACAAGGTCCAGGAATGAAGCTGAGTGGTAAAGCGTTTACGTAGAGTGTGTAAGGCCCCGAATTCAAGCCCAGGAAACAAACAAATGCATACCATAAAGTAAGGATTGATTACTCAAAATGATCTTGGGTAATTGACTTTCCAAGTTGAGAAAAATAAACTAAATTACAGTATTATTTAACATCCTACACATTATAAAATTTCAGATGGAGTGGAGTTTAAAATATGAAAAAATCAAACTTTAAAAGGGGTATAAAACATTTAAAATTTTGAATATAATCTCAAAAAGATGCAAGAAATATAAAGCTACAAGAATAAGTTAATTCTTTGAACTATTTAAAACTTATCCTCAAACACACCATTCTAAAATAAACTTAAAACTTAAATAACTGACTGCGAGAAGCATTTCAACACATGCAACAGACAAAAACTATCAAAAACAAGTATCAAATGCCCACATACAGTAAGAAAAAGGCTAGTCACCATAAAACTGTGAAGCCCCTTTAAAGACACACAGACAGCATGAATGGCCAGCAAACATGCACACATACATCCAATGCTCACGTGAACTCAGTCCCATAAAAATTAAAAGTGCTTGGAGATCGCAAATCACACCCACTGAATAGCAGAAAGGTTTAAACCAGTCACATTCCTTATGAAGTACAGCCTGGCCAGCTGCTTCCTGTTAGTGGAAAAGACATAAGAACCTTCCCCCAGGAGAGCAGCAGGCAGTACCTACAAGACTGGAGGGAGGCATTTGCTCTGAGAAGAAAGTGTAGTTCTATGTTTCAGGTTCTAAAATGCTTATGCATGCACGTGCAAATAGACATATTTAAAAAGGTTTTTTTTTTAATTAAAGAAAATGACCCAAAAGAAATAATAAGCAAGCCACAGCATCTACAGAGAGGGTAATGGTTAAATGAAAGGTAGATTGCATGGAGACTCATTAAAATGGATATGTTGACAATGTGTAGAAAAGTGAATGCACATAACCCAATAATGCAAGGGGTAAAATAGTAATTATATATTTCAGAAGAGCAAAATAAAAACAACAACAACAAAAAAAGGAAAACAAAATTGAAACCATAAAAACAGTTTTTAGGGCTATTTGAAAATGAAAAGATTAACAGGGAAAGAAAGAAATCCTGACTGGGGAAGGGTGCAATGGAATTGCCTTAAAAAGAAACACTCTATATTTTACTTTGTAATTTTCAGTAAGATTCTTTCAAACAGTGAGTAAAATTACGTAACATTGTTCTTGTTATTTTTATCATCATAAAAAAGTATGCTTATATAAATTCATAGCTTTACAGTTATATACAAACAAGCCTAACAAATGATAGCTAGCACCTATAATTATTTTTATTTTATTTTATTTTTATCTTATGTGTGTGAGTGTTTGAATGTGTGTACGTGCACCATGTGCGTGTAGCACCTACAGAGGTCAGAAACTTGTGGCAGATCCTCTGAAACTAGAGGTACCTATGTTTGCAAGCTGCCATGTGGGTTCTGGAAATTAAGCCTGGGTCCCCTGCAAGAGGTAGCAAGTGCTCATAACCACTGAGCCATCTCCCCAGCCTGTTATCATATAGAACTTTCTCAGGGAAGTATCGTCCCATTGTACAAAAAAGACAGGAAATCTGAAGATGTCTCCTGGGGAAAAATGCCATTTAGGTAAACTTCAGGCAACAGAGATAAGTCTAAAGTTATATATGAATGACAAAAATTGTGTCCTAAAGCCCTGGCATCCTCCTTGCTGTGTCACTTAGCTTTTAAATTACATCATCTCAGGGGGCCTTAATTTATGGATGGGATGGGTTTAATCAAAACAATTTACAAAACCAACTAATGAACATCAAGTCCTACACATGACAGCGCTTACGGTGTTTTAGGGCCTCCTGGGAGCAACAGAATTCTACGTGCTGCACACAGGCGCCTGAGAGAAACTCACACACAAATCAGTTCCATTTCACAAAGCTACCTAGTAAAAATGCACCAGTGGGAACTGTGGCAGAGCATTTACAGCCTCAGGAAGTGATGGGCAAGGTGTACATAACTCAGACATACATGAGAATGAGCTCAAGTGTAGGTTGTATTTTGGTACATTTGCAAGCAATAAGAGGCACCATCCCAGCAGGTTACATCTCCCTGTGTTGCTGTTCAACCCAGCTCTCCTACCTTGGAGAAAATGGAGAGATGAGTTGGCTATCTTTGGCCCAGGTAATGATGGGAGGGGGCAAGCTCTTAGCTTCACAGGGAAGTGTCACCTCATCCCCAGCCAGGACAGAGATCTCCACAGGCTTATCTTGGGACAGTCCTCTTTGGTCCCCAAATACTCTGGGTCTTACTAAAATAAACACAGGATGTGGAAGGGAAAATAATGCATTGAAAACAAAGTAGTTTCATTTACATTACAACATAGACTTCTGACGCGCATAAGTGCTTTACAAGATGTGGATTCCCAAGATTTGGGGTGTATCTAAAACTTCCTGTTAATACATTTATAGAGAGAGCTAAAAGGAAGGGAGGAGTGATCTTCCCTCCTCAATAATTCCTTTCAGCACAGGATGGAGAGGTCAGCTGTGATGGCCTCAGTTCTACCCAGCAGAGGAGCAGTAGTCTGTAGCAGGAGGCTGCTACCTAAGACACTGCCAAGGCTTAGCTTGACAAGGAATTTTAACTAACTGCTGTCCCTGCAAAAAACGTTGAATGGGGGTAAGCATACTTCTTGGGAAAACAGGATAGAAGTTTCCCAAAGGACTATACAACTACTTCCCTGAAAATCAGAATCTAAGTGGAGGTGGTTTTGGTTGGCAGTGAAAATAAAAATGGTTTTTGTTTGTTTATACAGTGCCAACTTCAGGGAGAGCTTCACTTTGATGTTACCACCTTTGGGTACCTTAACATGGGGAAATTATGAGATTTGGTTCATGGCTATTTCAGAGAAAGACCTCCCTTGGGTGGCTCTCACCATAGACAGTGAGTTGCACTTTCCTCTTGGCGTAGCCAGCAGCATTGGTGGCTGTGCAGATGTACTCCCCACTCTCCTCGCTTCCTGGTGACACCACATACAGACTGCCATCAGCCCCTGCAGAAAACTTGGCATTGCTGGTTGAAATCAGTTCTCCTTTCTGTAAACAGCAAAGCAAAAATATTTTTGTATATATTTTTAAAGGATGTTGAAGCAGTAGCTTTATATCTGCAAGAAGAAGAGAGAAAAATACCTCCAATGGCTGAACAACTAGATTTGAAAAATGCTAATTGGAGCAAAGTTGTATAGAAGAGAAATTAGGTAAACAAGTGCACTACAAGCCATAGTCCTCCATCACAAGCCATGGCTCCTCTACCATACAGCCACCTAAAGGACGGACAAGAAAAGTATAACCATAGCAGAGGTGAATGCCACCACCACAGCCGCCATTGTGCAAGACAGCAAGGTGATCTTGTATCCTATATAAGTGTTTTAACACTCACACAGTCTTATCAATAGAAACTGCTGGACCCTCCAATGTCCAATTCAGAGCCCTATAGCACAGAGACAGGGTAGAAAAATTTGTCCCGGGTCACTAAGTTAGTCAAGAAGTGAGCTGGCTTAGAGACCCCTTGAGGCCAAATCTTATCTTCTGTGTTTGGCCCTAGCATAAGAGTCACTCGGGAAGATCTCATTTCTGCATTTTCTTTAAAGTGGCATATTTCTGCAAGGTGCCAGGTACTATGCAGTTTCAGGCTTATCTTCATTATTGTAATTGTGTCAAGACCAAAAAAATTGTATATATATGTTGGCATCAACCTTTCCATGTTTCATAGATTTCTTTAGATGACAAAACCAGATGGAATGACAAACCATTTGGCTGTTCTCATTATGTAAGCAGTGCATTCTATTTTTCTGTCATGATATTATAGTACATTTTATCTGTCAACCTGTTAAAAATACGCCACCTTTGTGGCCACTTAAAGAAGGAATGGACTTTCTTTGAAATGAGGGTTTCATCAATGCAAGAACACTAGCGAAAGTTCGACCACATGACAGGGGTGTAAAAGGCAGTTATTCATTTGTGTAGGTATCTTATTCTCTTTGGTCTTGCATGAAATCCTTGAAGCAATAGCATGTGGGAGAGACCGTAAAATGTCTTTGATGCAGTTCCCTACTAGATGCTCGAAGCACACAGCAGCACAACCACAAACACTACTGTAGGAAAGGCTGTGTGCCAAGAATCATTCTGAACATGTCACATCTGAGGCAGAGCCCTCCTTGTCACTTCCCCTTGGTCCTCTTGGTTCCACAGCAGGCCCATACAATGCCATTGGTCATTTTTCTCTCAGGCTACACCTTCAACAGGAAGGACAACCAAATGTGCAGAGGTGCTATTACTTCTGGGAGGCACATGTCCTGGACCAACATCCCACTTCCTGCCAATCAAAGAGATTCTTCTAAGATACATCTTTGTGGCACCTTGGAGGGTATCCAGCCACAGAGGAAGCCATCTCAGGGAATGCTTGATTTAGCTCCCTGCGCTCCCTCTTGTGTCTCGCTCTCTCACTGTCCTGCCAAAGTCTTCAGAGACAACTATGTGAGTCCTCCCAGGCACTGTGTTTCAGGGAATGCCACTAGATCTGTAACTTACCTTTGACCAGGTGATAGATGGCTTGGGAATCCCACTTGCTTTGCATGGTAAAGTTACCGGAATGCCTTCAATTGTGCTGAGTATCTGCTGTCCGTGCTGAATGGTTGGCAGAACTGGAGATGAAAGTAAGGTTGTTCTTCCATTTAGTGTCATATGCTTAAAATTGAACATTTTCATTCTATCCCTAATGTTTATGAAAAGAGGTAATTTAACAATCTTACTAAGGGAATGCATGGTGAAAATTTACAATGAGTACAATCTGGATAGATCTTATAAAAACCTTAAAACTAAGTTTCAGGTGATGTCTAATATGGTGACCTCCCTAACAAAAACACAAAAGGACTGAAGAAAATAAGTTATTTCCTGAAAATTAAAAATAGATTATAATCTAACCACTATACACAATATCTTTGGAACATGTGTCTTTCTTACTGTCCATTGCCCATTGAGTTCCAACGAGCTGATGCAAGCCCACCCCCAAACGAATGAGCCATTTAACCACCTCTTATTAAACACACTGACGTCTACCAGAGCCACTCAGTGCTTTACTTAAATTTAACTGATAAAAAGGACAGTTTCTTAAGAGGAATTTAGTAAAACTAGACAGAGCTTGAGAATTTACATTCAAAATGATAAAATAGAGGACAAGGCAACATGTTCCAGTTAAGAGTAGCATAAATGAGTGTGTGTATCTGGAATAGATCATCCTGAGTGAGGTAACTCAGGCCCAGGACACACACAGTAGATACTCACTTATAAGCAGATATGATCCATAGAATACAGGATAATCATGCTATAATCCACAGACCAAAAGAACCTAAATAACAAGGATGACCATTCAGAAGGGCAAATAGAATAGACACTGGAAGAAGTTAAAGAGAGGGAACAGGACAGGAGTCTACCATCCATGTTATCTGAAAGACTCCACCCAGCAGGAAATGTAAGCAGATGCTGAAACTCACAGCCAAACCCTGGGCAGAGTGTAGGGAGTCTTATGGAAGAGTAGACGGGGGGGGGGGGGGGGGGAGGATAGAGGGACCTGGCTGGGACAGAAGCTGCACAAGAAGACTTACAGAGCCAACAAATCTGGGCCCAGGAGGCCTGCAGAGACTGATGCACCAAACAAGGACCATGTCTGGAGAGGATCTAGGCCCACTGCTCAGATGTAGTCAATAGGAAACTCAGTGTCCATATGGGTCCCCTTGTAAGAGTAGCAGGGGTTGTCTCTGCATGGATTTAGTTGCCTGCTCTTTGATCACTTCCCCCTGGAGGGGTGGCCATGCTAGCCCACAGAGGAAGAGGATATAGGCAGTCTTGATGAGACTCGACTCGGCTGGTGTTAGTTGGTAGGGTAGGAGGGCTCCCTTTCTCTGAGGACTAGGGAAGGACATAGAGGAAGAGAGGGAGGGAGCGTGGGGATGGGAGGAGACGAGAGAAGGGCTATGATGAAGATGTAAAATGAACAAATTAAGAAAAAAAGGAGGAGAAGAAAAAAGAATAGCATACCTTTGCCTTTAGGAAGCCAGAGAAATCTTAGCAGCATATGAGTAGCCGTGAAAGGAAAAGGAAAATGTCAGCTTGGTTCCCTTTACTCTTAGAACCAGCACATACCGAAATGACCAATGCATAGGACTCTCAAAATAACAGATCTGTTGAAGGCTTCTATACACAAATGTTTTCTAGCAAAAGGGACACAATTAAAGTCTGGTATTTTCAGATCTCTCTATTGCATCCTGTGGGAAGATGAGACTAGATCTCTCCCCTGGAGCTCAATTGCTTACCACATTTCTTTTCTTAAAGTCAGAATTTTCCAGAATTGTCATACTACCCTGGAATAGAAATTTGTTAAAAGCAGAAGATACCATAGACCACCCTCCCGCCGCCCCCAGTGTAAAAACTCCTTGGAAGGCTGAAATGACGTATACCATGCACTCATACTTTCCTATGGCTGACATTAGTCTTTAGCTAATTTTGTCTTAAAGACTTGGCAGCAAGTTTTCAGCTCTAAGCAAGAACATCGAGCTACTCATGACAGCAAGAAATTGAATTTCCAGGATCATGACAGTGTACCCGACTCTCAAATATGCTGTCAATTTGCGGCAACATAAGGGGATCTCATGTCTTTAAAGCCATATTAAGTTAGACAGCAGTGAAGAAACGCTGCACATTTAGGTCACTTTGGAAGCTTGATGACATCTGGGTACAGAGAAGCAGTTTCCCTGCAGATCGTGAGCCTACATAAATCAATGTGGCAATTAAATGCTGTTCTTCTCATCTGCATTTGTATTGGAATCCATTCCGATTTCTTTTTTCTTTTCTTTTTCTTTTTTTTTTGCATCTCTTCCATTTTAGAATTAGTCGAGCATCTTTCATATGTATTCCTGAAGGTGGATACGATGAGGAATGAGCCCCTCGTTGACATGAAGCAGGTACAAAACTGCCATGCTTTGCGCTGTACAGGGTTTAGCTGACACCTGATCATCAGGCGGATTCTTTAATGCTATTGACTAAATCAGTTGATTGTTTGGGACTGAAATGGACCAAAAAGGCTGTGAAATGACGTCTTACACTTTAGTCATTACCATTTCTTGTGTCTCGGGTAAAGTGTAAATCAGGTCTTTGGATTGTCTGCCATCTCACGTCTCTGATACAGCAAACACAGGACTAATCCTATCACTCCTCCCTGTGGAAATCTGGCCTCAGCACCCTTCTCAACACAACTGCCTGGACAATCACTAGGAGAAAAGGGGAGACTGGATGAGGGGGTTCCACGGCTGCATCTTTAAGCCGGTCCACAGTGCCCTCCAGGAAACCTGTGCTCTGTTCTTTAAAAACAGTCACATGATAACATGCAACGTGACATGCCTTTATTATTTGAAGCTCTGACTAAACTTATTTGGGGGCATTTCATTGAAACTTCTCAAGAACATGTCGAGTGATGTTGGTGGCTATTGGAATAAAGCTGGAGGAGATGGTAGAGCTGGCACACAGAAGGGGATGGTTTGTGGCCACTGGGCTTTTCAACAGACAAAACAAAAAGTGTAAGCTGGTAGAGTCCCCACTTCAAGTTCTAAATAAAGATTGAGTCTACAGATAAAACCAAGCATTCTGTGCTCCTTTCATCCTAAGACACCCATTTGTTGAATATAAACCCATTTCTAATATTACATTATAAAAACAATGCAGCAAGCTCTTAAAGATGAATATAAAATGGTATGAGAATTGCTTAAACCACAAAGCTGTCTATTATTATTGAGATTTAAAAATAAAAAAAATCTGGTAAGTCTTACAAGTGGCAGAAAAAGATTGCCTCTGGATTTTCTTCTTTATGACCTTTAAATTATTTAACATGCAAAAGAAGATTGTTTGGAGCACATGACACATGAGATGACCTTTAGAAAAACTTAGGTCATATTTAGCTCCAGCACAGAGGGGTCATTAGTAAGGGCATGTTTGTTCCACAATCAAAAAAAAAAAAAAAAAAAAAAAAAAAAAAAAAAAAAAAGGCATTTTAAGGCAATTTGGATGGTACACTAAGTTCAGCTTGCCTGAAATTAAAATGTATTTTTAAACATGACTCTTTGAGAGCTGAGTTCACTTTTATCAATAAAGAAACCACTTACAAAGCCCTTGGCCAGACTTGGCTGGTGACTCCCCAGCCTGTCTTTTTGTATACATAGGGAAGGGAAATCTGGAAACACTGCTAACAATGTAGAGATTGTTCAAGAAATACAAAATAACAATTGGGAGAAAGCTCTCCTTATTGTAATTAGATGGACAGAGTTATTTGATTAAAACCTATGAACCTTGTTTTGAGCAAGGTTTGGAAGCAATTACATCGGGTCTCTCTTACCATGCACGGCCACAGACGTTGTTCTGTTATTGGTTCCAGCAACATTACTGGCCACACAAGTATATTCTCCTCCATCCTGAATCCGAACTCTTTCAATATGGAGGCTCCCATCGCTGCGCACAGTTATATAAGGACTCTGTACCAACTTTTGAATGGAAGTTTTAAAAAGGTCATTTATTTTTAATCTGATAAGTCAGATATGTTTCTAAATCAGATCTGTCTGTTTTTGTCAACCTCATTATTAGATTTATTATAAAGCAACTGGAATTTTAGCAGCCTTAAAGTTAAAAAACAATCAACATGAAATGTTCCTAAGAACTTATCAATTATATTCAATATTCATTTCTTTCCAGAATTATTCCTACCACTTGCTATCAGAGAGCTGTGCACACCCCAGAAAAGGGAGTGATAGAGGGTGCCACTGATTTTGTGTTTCTATAAGTTCTGTTGCTCAGAACCCAAATTTGACTAGTAGTTTTTTCTTTTGGCTGAGATTGTTCTTTCCAAGAAGGTTTCATCACCACCAGCAAGCTCTTTAATGTTTCTGTTGGGGTAAGTAGGTACTTATTTTCGCCAAGGGAGTGTGGCTTCATCTTGGCACCCAACTCTGTCAGCTGATGACTCAAAAAGCAGTGGACACAGTGTGGTCCAGAAATCGTCAGAGATGGCTGGCAACATTTTAGGATAAAAGTGATTATTTTTAAGCCTGTATCGCTTTACATTTACATTTTGCCAGCTAGCATAATAACTAAGGGTGTTTATTTGTCTGTGAAGCATTCTGATTTTCCTTGAGTTTATAATGCAAAAATAAGTAAGCTTGCAATTACTCATATGGAGTTGATTCACGTCTAACGAATACTTTAGAAGACAGTCAGGCCAGATACTCTGGAAAACAGGAGAAGTGGTCTGAGCTAGACGGAGCTCTGTTTCAATAGAGCACACATTTATGGAAAATTTTCATAGAACTGAAATGTCGCCCGCATTCTTTTCTAAATAAAAGTTATATACTATTATTCAGAACATGCTACGGATCTACCTTCCCAAAAAATCCATCACACAAGAAATCTAAAGCTCACCACAAAAAGAGCACTATATAAAATGGAAGATTCTAGAGGAACACTAATATTTCATAATGTCCTACACAGAATGGTATAAAATTTTTAAGTACTATGAAAACCTTGCTAGTTTAAATTTTCACATATCCTGAAGGCAATTTATCAGTAACATTAAATTTAATGTGAAATTATAAAAATTATACTATCAATTATTTTTTTTAAAATTCAAGCTCCAAATAATATAAGTGGCATAAACATAGCAGCAAACAGGGAAAGCCCTTGGAGATATAGAGATGGATGAGGAGTCAAGAGCATTGCTCTTGCAGAGGAAGCTAAGCTTGGTTCTGAGGACCCACGTCAGTGGCTTAAAACTGCTTGTAAGTCTCCCTCCAGGGTATCCGACAGTCTCTTTTTGATTCTTGACACCTACAAACGTGCATACATGTATGCACGCACACACGCACAGCATGCATACTTAAAAATGAAAAATAATTTTTTTCAAGAAAATCTTTGATAAGCTTACAAAACATGTATATAATGTTTATGAAATCAGGCTTTCATTATGGGTGATCTGCTGCATTAATTCTTAGGAGAAAATAAGTAGAAAGGCATGTATTAAAAACTCTTTACCATGGCTGAGTTCTTCATCCACCGCCGCTCTGGGATGGGGTTTCCGGCCAAGAGAGTGCAAGGTAGAGTGAGTGGCTGTCCTTCAATAATGCTGGCCACAGAAGGGCTGGTTCCAATAAGCGGGGCAACTGCATCAGAGAGAGAGCACTCCGCCTCATCAAAATGGGTGCATGGCAGGGAGTTATTACAAGCAAGTCAACTACAAATTATGGTGTATAAAACTGGAGTTTCCAGGAACAGAACTTGGAAATGAAATGGAAATGGACTTGACATGGAAGGAATAGATCCGAACAGAAGGAGAATAGGTGACCCCGTAGAAAAACAGCAAAGCCTACACACACGGGGCCAGCAGGGTCAAGGCCTGATGCTCGCAGCAGCGTATGCATTAGAATGGACAGTGGGCGGGAGTGCTTGGGAGTGGAGACATGGAGTTATCAGAACCCTCCCTCTCAGAAATAGCCAGAAACAGAATAGACTGGCTACAGTAGGATTCATAGGAACCTGTTGAAATAGCACAAGCAAAGTAAACAAAGTTAGTTTCCTGAACTGGAATAGTAGAGAGGCGTGGTCAACCTATTCTTTCCTAGAAATTAACAGAACAATACTACAGATTAGCACAACATCCCTAAGAGACCCAAAAAATGTAGATATAGATGGACAAATGAAGTCATACCAATAATTCTATACACTGGGATTAATCCTACACACATGCAGTGAAATACTTAACATCACATTTAATGCTATAAAAATTTGAACGGTATAATACTAGGGAAAAAACAATTCCAAGGAATAAATGTAGAAATATGAATTCAATACAAGAACAAATTAATAGTTTCATTAGTCATACATGACCACTTGATGAATTATACTGAATCAAATATCCCACCACTTGGAAATAAGTTGTATTCTATTTTTGCTTCACAACTCCTATGAACATAATCCTATGTGGAGTGGAGTGATAAACATAAGACACACCACTTGTCTGTGTGTGTGAGTGTGAGTGTGTGTGTGTGTGTGTGTCTGTCTGTCTGTCTGTCCGTTCACATTTAGGCTTAAACCAAACAATGATCAAATAGAAGATGAGGAGCCTGAAGCAGGCTCTCTAACTTAAATATAGTTGCAACATTGTATGACATATGGCTTAGGGACACAAACCTCTGCCTGGTTGTAAATCAAATACAAATTATCACATGTAAAGGATGTCGTCATCAAAGAGGTCTGAAGTTTGTAAAGAACATTGCCTCTAGGAAGTTAACTACTCTTACCGAGTCCTGTCACTGTCACTGTCGTCTGTGTCTGTATTTTTCCAAACTGGTTTTCAGCTTCACAGATATATGTTCCTTTGTCACTTGCCCATAAATCTAGAAAGAAGAACTCATTTACTCATTCAGGAGCATTGTGAACCCTTGACAATGCACCAGGCACAGTGCTGAGATCCGACAGAAATCACACCAGCACCTTCTGGTCATTCCCTTCTAGGGAAGGAGACAGAGAATACAGCAGGGTTACAAACGCTCTATGAGGCTCATGCAACGAGCTGTGGAAGCACACACAGGAATGACCCATTGATTGATTAGCATAGAGACCAAGCACAGTCACACACAAAAACATATATTTAATGCAAATTGCTTTTCTCATTCTTCTATTTACTGTGTGTTGGCTATTGATAAAATTTTTAGTGTGGAGGTAGAACAAACACACAGTATTGCTTTTCAAGATCGTGAAGAGCATCAAGGGAGCTGTGCAGTCAACAAGAGCACTGGGAAGCAGGGTAGGATTAGTTACAAATTGGACGGCATAGTCAGGAGCCTGGAGCTAAAGCCTTTAAAGTATTGCTCTTGGCTTGTGAGCAATAAGAAAACCAAGATAAGATTTTTAAATAAGGGAATAACTTTTATTTTATGAACACTGTAGTCAAGCATGTCCAGTTTAATCTACTAGCAAAATATGAATATACATATTTGTATATAATACAGCCTGGCAATGTAGCCCAAAGGAGGCTGAGACAAGAAGAGCAAGAGTTCAAAGACCATACTGAGTCTTTGTTTCAAAACAAGAAAATCAAAAAGCAAAGTACATATATACAAATATATGCTGGGCGTGGTGGTGCACGCCTTTAATCCCAGCACTCGGGAGGCAGAGGCAGGTGGATCACTGTGAGTTCAAGGCCAGTCTGGTCTACAAAGTGAGTCCAGGACAGCCAAGGCTACACAGAGAAACCCTGTCTCGCAAACGAAAAAACAAAACAAAACAAAACAAAAAAACCCAAAAAACAAATATATATGTGTATGTATGTATGTATGTATGTATGTATGTATGTACATATGCACAAACACACACACACACAGAGGGAGAGAGAGAGAGAGGCAGAGAGAGACAGACAGAGAGAGAGAGAGAGAGAGAGAGAGAGAGAGAGAGGGAGAGAGAGACCCTTTAACTTACTTGAAATAAAGAGAGCGCCTGTTCTCAGCTGGCTGATGGAACTAACAGAAAAGGGTCTTGAGAGAATTGGCATGTTGTCCAATCTTCGCCATTTGATCTGTGGTTCTGGGTAACCCTGAACATAACAAGGTAATGTCACATTGGAGCCAATTTCCATGGACACATCAGAAGGTTCTTGTATGAAGACTGGAGGTGCTGGAAGAAGCAAAGGACAAAATGTCACTGGTAGAGGATGTGGACACATTAAGAATAAACCTTCTTAAATTATCAATAGGTTGAATCTGAAACAAATCATTTTATAAAATATTGTAAATTTACCCTATAGCTTTCTTATCTGGCATGTGCCAGGTTTATTTTTTCTGTATGAATAAATGGTGAGATAAATACTCACCCTTGCCCTATAGCTATAGGGGATATGAAAATCATCTTAACAAGAATTATTATAGAAATTTGCTTTCAATATTAGTATATGTTATAGTGTCAAACCTTATACTCTCCTAAACAAATTAGCTTTATAATGGAATATGATTATTTCTGGTAATTTTAAAAATCTTGTTGGCTGGGTATTTTTTTTTTTTTTCTGAGACAGAGTTTTCTTGTGTAGCCTTGGCTGTCCTGGACTCACTTTTTAACTTAGACTGGCCTCAAACTCAAAAAGATCTGCCTTCCTCGGCTTCCCCAAGTGCTGGGACTATAGGTGTGCTCCACCATGCTCAGCTATTGGCTGGATTTTTAAATGAGATTAATTTGTACCAAAGTATTTTTTTTTACTAATTCCTATCTGACATATTAACAACATTTATTCCTGAAGTATAACCATATTTTGTATTGTATTCTTGCTCATCATGTCTCACATTTTTAAGTCAGAGAAATTTAAGTTTGAGAATCAATAATGTAAGTTAGAATAACAGAAGATATTTGATAAAGAAAGAATAGTAAGTCCTAGCATCTGAAGGAGAATTGAGACATATAAAGAAATTTAGAAGTTCACACGGTTCCAGTAACAAGAGAAACTGAGGAGAAGAAGAACTGAAATCCATGATGGGCACACTTAGGAAAAGACAGACCTGCCACATAGGAAGGATGTTGTTGGGAACCACTCAGGGATGAGGATCTCAGAAGCTTGTGAGCAATAATGCTGGAGACATCATTGATAAGAATAAATACATGGGATTCTCTTAGAAGCAGCGAGGGGAATCTACTTGTGTAAAATTTAAGAGTTGGTACATAGGCAGTAAAGAAAGCATGCAGACTAGCAATGCAAAAGCCATCACAGTTAGAACCAAGGCTTTTGTCAAATGATTTCAATGGTTTCCAGTCTTCAGAATGATCCCACTCTGGTTTTATAGATGAAGAAACTGAAACTTAGATGATTTGCTAAGTGTCAATAGAGTCAAAAGAGCAAGATCAGATTAAAAACTAGTTTGCCTTCTACAACCACTTTGGGAAATCAATCTGGCAGTTTATCACAAAAGGGGAATCGTTCTACCATAAGACCCAACTATAGCACTTGTGGGCATATACTCAAAATGTGCTCTGCCATACCACAAATTCATTTGCTTGGTTATGGTCATAGAAGATTTAGTCACAGCCAGAAATTGGAAACAACCTAGATGTCCTTCAGCCAAAGAATGGATAAAGAAAATGTGGTACACTTACACAATGGAATACTACTCAGCTATAAAAAATGAGGACATCATGAAATTTTCAGGCAAATGGATGAAACTTGAATATATCATTCTGAGTAAGGTAACCCAGATGCAGAAAGACACGCATGGTATGTACTCACCTATAAGTGGATATTAGTCATAAAGTACAGGATAGCCACACTACAATCCACAGACCCAAAGAAGCTAAGTGATAAGGAGGGCCCAAGGGAGGATGCTCGAAGCTCACTCAGAAGGTAAAACAAAATAGACATTGGAAATGGAGAGAGGGAAGGAACTGAGTGGGAGAGGAGGTAGGAAGGGGAATGGGGATGGGAATCAGATATGAGGAGACCAGGGGTGGGAAGAGGGCTGCAAGAGAGAACACAAATCAGAAGGGATCATCTCTGTGACAAGCTGGAGACCTGGGTCAGGGAGGCTCCGGTGAATCTATGGAGGTGACCCTAGCTGAGACTCCTAGCAACAGGGCATATGAAGCCTGAAGTGGTCACTTCCTGTGGCCAGGTGGGATTCCCAGAGGACGGAGAGGGACACCAACCCACCTTCAGAACCTTTGAGCCAAAGTTTGTCCTGCCTACAAGATATGCAGGGATAAAGATGGAGCAGTAATTGAGGGATTGGCCAACCAATGACTGGTCAATTTGAGACCTAGCCCATGGGAAAGAGCCAACCCTTGACACTATTGATGATTTTCTGCTCTGCTTGTAGATAAAGGTCTAACATAACTGTCTTCTGAGGGGCTTCATCCAGCAGCTGGTGGAAACAGATGCAGAGACCCACAACCAAACAATAGGTGGAGCTTGGGGAGTTTTGTGGAAGAATGAGAGGAAGGATTGAGGGAGCAGATGGGGTCAAGGACACCACAAGAAGACCAACAGAATAAACTAGCTGGGGCTCACAGAGACTGAACTGCCAACCAAAGAGCATGCCTGGGCTGAAGCTAGGTCCCCTACACATGTATAGCAGATGTGCAGCTTATCAGTTGAGTCCCCTAACAATCGGAGCTGGGCTGCCGGCCTTTGGATCCCTTTCCCCTAGCTTCCCTGCCTTGTCTGGCCTCAGTAGAAGAGGATGTCCTTGGTTCTGCTGCAACTTGATGTGCCAGGGCAGGTTGGTACCCATGGTGGGGAGGGGCTCCTCTTATCTAAGGAAAAGGGGAGGAGGAATAAAAAGAGGGTGTTTGGGGTGGGACTCGGAGGAGGGGTTCTGTGAGCAGGATGCAAAGTGAATAATACATACATACATACATATGTATGTACATACATACATACATACATACATACATACATACATACATACATGAGGGAAAGCTAGTTTTGACCTTACAGTTGAACCTCTTTGTCGTTTTATCAGCCTCTCCTTCTCTACGTGTTCTAATCACTAAGCCTGGGCATACTGGTTAGCAGTCTTATTTTTTAAAAATGAAGTAGACATCACTTCCTTCCTTCTAATCCCACATCTGCAGATTGGATGTACAGATGTCTTCCACCAGTGCTAGTATTCTGATTTTAGCCTGATTAGACTGCCTCTCACTCTATAGCTTTTTTTCCATTGCTTCTTATGCTACATAAAGCCTGGCCTCTGGGTAGTCAGCAATCCTTGCCCTTCTCCAAGAGTTGACGTTTCATATTTTAGTACTTGGTTTATTACCTCCCCTGTAAGTGTAATTAATGTCTGATGTTGAGATATGGGCAACTTTTTAACCCAGTTTCCAAAGGACACTCCTCTATGATGCCGTCTTTTATTGTCATAAATGGGCACAAATCTTTGAGATTTAGGAGAACCCTCTCTACCAGACTCATGAAACTCCAAATACAAGCTATTACTTGATTATCTGCTTCTTTGCTTTCCAGACATATTCTGTTTATGACTATATGTTTTTATCCTTTAATAGTAGCTAACAGATTACATGTGCATTATATGTGACCACTGGAGAATAGTGAATGAATTATTGAGTCAGCATGAAAAGCTATGGTAAAATTCAAACTTGTGTATATGTGTCAGAATGTACATATGAGACACCTCAACCCAGTACATTTGAACTTGCACGTTTAAAAGAAACATGACAATTTCAAAAGCCTGCCTACAAAATTTAAAATAAAAAACAACAACTGAAAACAATGATATGAGAAGACAATAGTTCACCTCTGTTTAGATATTTTTTCTTAATTCATATACATAGCAATTCAACTTATAAAAATAGCCTATAGGCATACTTTAAATATAGTTCATAAAGTAACACATTGCTTGCTTATTTCATTTCTACAACTTGGTTACTTTTTTCTGGAGTGAATGGAGTCAATCTGTAACATGAACCTTGAGGAGACATAATAATACACTCAAAAGGCAGGTGTAGAGAGATCTCTGTGAGTTCAAGGCCAGCCTCTTCCAAAATTTTAGTCCAGACAGAGCTACATAGTAAGGAATATGTTTCGATGATGATGATCATGATATCCTAAAATATAAATATATTTCTGAGATAAAAGAGAAACTAAGTCTAAAAGTCTGAAACTGTGCAAAGCTCAGATCTTGGGTAGCAGAATGTAACAATAGACAAAAAAAAATTTTTTTTAAATAGTAAAAGTTATGTAGAAGACTGATATCCACCAACTACTCAGGGGAAGAGAAATCTCCATTTATTGAAATGTTAAAATATAATCATCAATGAAAAGTGATCCACTAGCATGTTCAGAAGTAATGGAGGGAGGGGATCTGGAATCAGAACAGAAAACCAAACTCAAGTTACACCCACAAACCTAATCAAGATGGGACAAGTAATGCATTGCAAGAGAATTCTAGAACAGTGTCAGGCATAAGACATTAGATCAGGGAACATCAGTGCTGAATTTCAAAACAAGAGGCTAATGAGAACACCAGGCCAGAGAGAGCAGCCAACACAACGTCCACCACAAACCAACTTCCAAAATGAAGCAGCTTCTAGCTGGGCCAAGAAGACTTAAATACTTCCTCCGCCTAACTGTGGCCAACACAGCCTCTGAGTGAGTTTTTCTGGATGAGTCATGAATAGATTAGCAAAACCAGAGACCAGAAGAGCCGTAGTGAGTGGCTGACAGTATGCAATGATGCTTTTCTAGAAGAGAATGTGTTACTTAGAGGGGTAAGAACACACAGAGTGGTTTAAACGGTGGTTCCACTGTTTTTAGTCTGTGATCTTGGGAAAGTCATTTCACCTCCCTCCCCAGTTTTAATTTCTTTGAGAAGAAAAAAGAATAGTAGTACTTCATATTTTAAGCCAAAAGAGATAGTCTTTATTAATCATGTAGTATGCAATAACTATCTCAATACTAGCAGTATTAAACATGATAATCATACTTAATTTGTTAGATCTCAGTTCTGGAGTTTGATGTTTGTATTTGGTTTAGCTTTTGGTCCTTCATACAGTCCCCTGAGGGATAATGTTTGATCCCTAGTAAGTTCCTAAGCATCTGCATAGCACATTGAGATATGCATGGGCTAACACCACAGTGCAGTCTTTTGTCTTCAGAGATAGTTATAGCAGTGAAAACTCATTGTTTTAAAACTATAAACATCATAAACAAATTTATCATCTTTTTCCAAACACTATTTTGAATTATTTCCCTTGCCCCCAACACAGTTAAATATATATTCCCTCTGTGGCAACTCTTGCATTATGTCAGTCAGAGATTTTTCTTTCCTAAAATGACTAGACACATCACTTTGGTTTCACTAAACCACAAAACACAAAACCACAGTCTAAGACTCAAACCCTGTGTGGTGTGGAATGTTAAAAAAAAAAAAAAAAAAAAAAAACCCTGCCAGGCCAACATTTTGTTTGATGTTTCCAGCCCCTCTTTCTTCCAAATGACTTCACAATTCACTACCCTTTTCCCAAGGGATGAAACACATTGGTAACTTTCCCTGTTGACCTGAAACGTCCATAACTTAAAACCATGATAGTGAGGAACAGGAGAAAGGATGCTCACTGCAAGAAGCTCAAACTCAAGAATAACATTAAACAATACTTTTGTTAATTTTTTTATCTAGTATGGCTGCTGTGAAGCAACAAGCCCACAGAACAATCTAAATGTCCAAACAGCTAGATGATATGGACAAAAGCATGTTTGTGTTCTGAAGTCACAAGCAACTCAGACGTACGCTCAATAATTTTGGAACCCAAATGAATAATTTTATGCAATACTAAGCTTAGTACTTAACTAGTCTCAAGTCCTTTCTAAAAAAAGAAGCCAAATTGAAATAACAAGCTTCATATTAAAAATCCCAAAGTATAATCTTAAATGCCATATCACTTTATGTAGGCATTCCGATATCATGTTTGGAACTCAAAGAAAGAAAATAGCCACTACACACATAATGAAGTTATACGCAAGATATGTGCTGCACTTAGCAGCCCCGTAGGTACTAGTTAACATGCTAGATGTATTTGAGTGATAATGCCTCATTTCATCTTTTCAATTCACCTGAAAAGTAAATGCCATTTAAATCTATAAGATAAGGAAAGTTCAGTAGACAACCCATTGCCTCTCAAGTACCTATTCTCTTAATCACTATATTAATTCTGGAGAAAGTTTCCATCCATAACGTGTTTCCTTCTAAACCTCATAATGAAAACTACAATCATCTCTGTAATTGTGGTTTGTTGTAGAGATAACACAACGTGTAACCTTGGCCTCCTGTGAGCAGGTCAGCCTAATCACGCCACACTTACTGCTCTAAGAAGGATGCAACGGAGAAGATGGACATGTGAAGGTACAAGAGAAGCAAAACGGTGCCGACTTCAATATGAAACCATTTGCCAGCTGTTAGCAATGGTTAAAGTCACAAAGAACAGACGGCTTGTTTCTGTTAACTGCTCATTCAGATCAATTGCTGGGATCAAAATTGAGAAAGTTCTAGAAGTCAAAGATTAGTTAGCTACACTTAAAAGAGTGAACTATAGATAGAAGGTGTTTGCTGGGAAGTTTCTGGATCCAGCTATTATAGCTAAGCCTAACTGTCAGCTTAACTGGATTTTCAATCACTTGGGTATGTCTTTGAGGATGTTTCCAGAGAGGTTTAACAGAGGATGTAAGACCCACCCTGAGTACACATGGCACTGTGGGCTGGGACCCCAGGCTGAATAGAAAAGGACAAAGCAAGCTGAACACCAGTACTGGTCTGTTACTACTTCCTAGCCACTCACGTATTTTGTAATGTGAAAAGTCTCTAACACATCATCACGGGGCACCAAGCGATATCTCTAGCCCTTCTCTAGTGTGCTGCTGGACAGTAGAGAGAATCTAGAAAATGCAGAAGCAGAAAAGATTAAGAAGAAAACAGTCAGTAAGAAAAGAAGTATGTATGCGATCCTCAGACTTTCTAGAACTTCGAAGTGCGTCTAAGAGATCACAATGTTATTGCTTGGAAAAGTTACCAAGACCATGTCTCCCTGGGTAGAGGGAGAACTCAGAAAGGAATGCTTTGTAAACGTAAATTGTCTCCATGGGAATTGGGGACAACAGAGTGGAAGGTGCTAGGAATTGAATTTTACCCTTATTGTGTTTCTTAAAAACAAGAATTTTGTATCTAATGACCATTTCCAACATCATTAATATATTTGAAAGTCTTCCAGGAGAATCATAGACCTCCTCCACCCAACAGTTCCAGCCTTATTTCCAAGGTATTTATCTTAATAATAACAAAGATCAGTTAAAGCAACACCCTGGACATTTTGCACCACACTAGACAGAGCCTATAGTAATCTTTGTGCCAGTTCCAGCATTCTATATTAAAATTTCAGGGTATATTCAGCAAGAATGAATACTGTTCAACAGACAGCCAAGGGCAAGGGACCAGAATCATAACTGGTCCCAGGAGGGAAAAAAATTTAGTTTCCATGAAACAAAATATCAAGTGTTCAGGGCCATAATTTTCACTTAAAAGCTTAAGATAATAGAACTAAATAGTTTGTAAGAAGATTCATTTTCTTCACTCATGACATGGCAAAAAAACCATACTGTAACATACAGAAAAGAAAATATAATTTAACAGCATTCCATGCTTTATAAGTTTAAAGAGATGTAAATATTTAATTATCTGTTAAAACTAAGCTGCCACATTCTTTTCCATGAAAAACAGGTTTTGTTTAATTTCTAGTTTTACCACACTGTGTAAAGAGTTCTTTGTTTTGCATTATTTTCTAAAGAAATGTGAAATAGATGAAGTGAGAACCAAGCTTCCTGAGAACACAAATACTGTTGCCATGTGCACATTGCATCCTCCCATGGTGATTGACATTCTTTTGTTGTTAGTACTTTAACTCAAATACTGTGGAGTAACTTTTAGTGGATTTTTGAAGCTATAACAAATGCATAATCTGCTACCGATGCTGTCATCAACATCTCTAGATTATTTTTTAGGGCCAAACTCTACATTCTGGCCTCCTGATGTTAATAATTAGGAATCTGATGGCACGATGGCTGAGTATTGACGAGAAAATGGCAATAGATGACACAAATTAGTGAGGTCTACAGTGTCTGGCCTCTGATAGTGCGGTCAAGGCTCCGCCCCTCTCAAGTTCTGCAGCCCTGATCACATGGTTCAGCTTTTGTTAGCTTCAGGCTTTTACATTTGTAGTAGACATAATCTTAGCATCTCCCCTAGGTGTGTATGGGGGGAGGGTAGGGTTGGGGTGAGAGTGACATGTGGGAGTTCTCAACCTGTGGGTTGGGACCATCAAAAAACGCGTATTTCTGAGACACCACTCTGTAGCAAAATTACAGTTATGAAGTAGCAACAAAAATAACTTTATGCCTGGGGGTCTTGATGACACAAGGAACTGTATTAATCCTTTAACAAGGGACGCAGCAGAAGAAAGGTTGAGAACCACTGGCTCAGTGGAATAATTCGTACAACACTCAGCATGTTGGAAGGTCCCAGAAATTGCTAGCCACTGTTATGAAGTTGGTCATTTGAAATGCCCATACTAGATTTGCCAAACATTTATACCAAAATGTTTCACGGTTGATCAACAGAAAAAACAAATAACACAGTGTCAGAAAAATAATGTGGCCAATGGACATGAAAGCTTACAGCCTACATCCAGAGTTAGTCTGCCGGTTGCTCTTCCAGCATCATTGATGGCTACACAGGTATAGTCGCCGGCATCCAGATCTTGTGTTTCCTGGATCTTCAAAAGTCCCATGAGAGAGTCAATACTGAGGAACGTTGAGGGTCTCAACTCAAGATCTCCTAAGTCAAAACAAGGGCAAGAACATTAAGTGCTAAATAATGCGCATGATTTACCCTGCCACTGAGACAATTTTAAAACTTCTGAATAAGAAGGATTGCAATGTTTCAAATTCCAGTTGTGTCTCGCACAACATAGATGCTTTGGTCCCGCAATGAACTGTATATAGCTGCTTCTTCCATCTGACTGTATGCAAAGGGTGAGAGCTCTTGGAAGCTACATGGAAGGCTGGGGCAAGCTGGAAACCAGAACAGTGGCTTTGCTCAGTAAAAAGGGAGTTAAGAAGGTAAGGGGTAAGGAGAGGTTTCTACTATCTTTGGGGCATGGGGCATTTCAGTGGCCCTGGGAGTGCTGGAGATATCACAGGTATCTGTTTAGTGAGTGACCAGGCTCTTGGTTGAATGATGTCAGTTACAGTTTGTTTTGTGGTAAGTCAAAACTGGCTGAGACATTTATGTGAGTGGTTGGAGAAGAGGGCTGGTTTGAACGGGGATGGGGAAGCTTGCTAAGAAAATAGGAAGAGTGGTTAGCTTATATTAATCTTTTGCGTTACCTTGGCAGAAATCTCATTCATTAAAAATTTGGATTTGGAGTGATAGGGAACTCTGTGCAAGGTCAGGGTGGGAAAAAAAAAAAGCTAGTTACACGTGGAGTGCCTCTACATGCTGTGAGTTCCAACAGAGGCTCTGGTCCTCCTTCAACACCTCCAACAGTCAGAAGGAAGATTTTGTATGCATCTCCCATGCTCTCCTCCTAAACGGTCTCCTGATCAAAAAAATGAAATTGACTACAATGACCAGAAGATTTAAAAAAGCAAATAGCAAGGAATATGTAATGTCATTTAAGGCCTTTTTTTTTTTTTCCATTTGTTATATAAAGGATGACAAAAAGTATGTGAGGATAGTAAAATCCCCCTGGAAGTTTGACAGCCCTTGCTCTTAGGGTTTAAATAACGTTCCCAAAATCTGAAAGTTACTTTCTAAAATGCCACATGTCAATCTTGTTGTACCCTGCAAATGAGGATCACATATGAAATAAATTCCTTGCTTCAAATACGCAAAAAACAAGCAAACAAATGAAAAAACAAAAACAAAAACAAAAAACAAAAAACAAAAGACCTGAGAGCTAGTAGCTCTCTGAGAGAACATTGTGCATGGTGCCAACCAGTGAGATTTAGCAACCTGTAGACAATTCTCTTTTGTTTATCTAATTTTCTGAAGAGAGGTTGTCAGAGGCTCTCTAAACGTGAAAACAACAAAATTCCACCAAGTAAGCAACTGCCAATGCCCCAAACATAGTATTCTCCAGTATTCCAATATTTCCAACCCTCAGGGCAACCTTACACTTGCTACTGCATACTCCACTCACAAATGGGAGAAGCAATAAAAGCTTTGTCTAAGTGCCTTCGGGAGAGTTTAATAAACAGAAGCAGATGATGTTGACATAACTTTCTTCCTACCACAGGAGGATGCAGGGTGACCTCACTGCTCTCAAGCCTAGAATGTTTGAAGTAAGAGGCGTCCAGAGTTTTGTGATTTACTTCTGACTTTTAGCTCTCCCGTGTATGTCAGATGATACCATCGGTGTCAGAAGATGAACTTAAGACCTTTTGCTGGTAGCTTTTGTTCCAAGTAAAAAGATGGAAGCAACGGTAGTCATGAAACAAAGCAGGAGCTGGGAAGCATACGTTCAATCAAGGCTGTACTTTGATCACATTTTGATAGTTTTCCTTTTCTCGATTTCTAGTGAAGATTACTTATCAAATTTCTGAGAAGCCAAGGAAGTAAAGAGCTTCTCAGATGGAGCTGGGATGTGGATTATTTAGCCTTAATATTAAAAAACAACGAGGTGACCATTATACTTGGTAAGATAATAAACTTTCTAGAGCTGTTTTAGGATTTAATAATCATTACTACTGAGGAAGGTCCACACACTCCCACCATCTAAATTCAGTTCTCGACTCCGTGGATTTGAAGTTGAACACTAGAGCTTTTCACATAGTTGATGGTAATTAACTTGCTGCTAGAAACATTTGTCTCAATGGCCCTCATGTGCTGGGGATGCTTTAATCTCAGCACTTGGGGGAAGGTAGAGGCAGGCAAATCTCTGTGAGTTCAAGGCCATCTTTGTCTACAGAGAGAATTTCAGGACAGCCAAGGCTACACAGAGAAATCCTGTCTCAAAAGACAAAACAAACAAAAAACAAAAAAAGACTTAGGAACCCAGGGAATTGTTATTTGTATAACTTATATTTATTTGTATTTAATATATCAAAAATCAAATTGGGAAGTTTAAAAACATAAACATAACTTATTTTATTTAAAGCTCATGATATATTTTTGCATAATAATTGTATTTTACAAAACTAATATTTTTCCAAGCCAGAAAAATTTAGTAAGAAGAGTGGCATTGTTTTACATTATTGTAAATTTCCGTAGGGTCTAATAGAAGGCAGCTGAGGGCTCATACTTGCTTCTGCCTTTTCTTTATTGGAAACCATACATCATGTAGCCTCCAGGAATTCCACTACACACTCGGAAGACAATGAAAGTAAAAAGCCAAATAACATTTCAGTGTTATTATGAATATAATTTGGAGCATGTGGATCCCTTCAAAGAATAGTAAGGAACCCCCAGAGATTTCAAACTACATTTAAGAACCATCAATCTCAATAAATAAATCCAATTTTATATTTTACCATAAATATCCTTTTCATAAGATTTTAACAGTATCCCTGATTTTTCCCTTAAAACTACTTTATACTGTTCATTTCTAGCAACAAAAGGCCCATACTCTCAGAGGCACTTTGCCACATGGGATTTCTTCTTGTCAGTGGTCCGAATGATATACCCATATTAACATAACTTTATTCAAACAGAATTGTCCAAGAAAAAGTTATTCTGAGGTTAAGGCAGGAGCTCTTATCTACTCCTTCTCTCTCCTCCCATCTCCTCTCCTCTCTTCCTCCCCTCCCCTTTCCTCTCCTCCTCCTTTCTCCTCTCTTCTCTCCTCTCCCCCATCCCCTCTCCTCTCCATTCCTCTCTCCTCTTCTCCCTTCTCCTCTCCTCCTCTCTTCTCCCTTCTCCTCTCCTCTCCCCTATCCCCTCTCCTCTCCTCTCCTCCCCTCTCCCTTCTTCTCCCTTCTTCTCCCCTTCTCCTCTCCTCTCCCCTCCCCTCTCCTCTCCTCTCCCCTCTCCTCTCCTTTCCTCTCTCTGCTCCAGTCCTTCTTCCCCTCTCCTTCCCTTCCCTTCCCTTCCCTTCCCTTCCCTTCCCTTCCCTTCCCTTCCCTTCCCCTCCCCTCCACTCCACTCCTCTCCCCTCTCCTCTACTCCCCTCCCCTCCCCTCTCCTCTCCTCTCCTCTCCTGTTTCCTCTCCTCTCCACTCCTCTCTTCTGTACTCATGGTTTCCATGAGGTTCAATTTTCTGACCTCCATATCGCCTTGTTCCCAGAATACAAGTCCCCACCTGCCTCCAACTCACTCACATTAGTGCCAGTACACAGGAAGACGGAGTTGGCTTCTGGTTTTCTCTGGATGATGCTGACTGCTTGCACATTAACCTGCCTGCCTGTGATTGTCAGGGTGAGATCAGCTGATACGGAGTTCACAGGTGTGGGAGGTTAATAAGCATTGGCTTGTATCTAACAGTATGATGTTTCGGTGTCTCACGCCCATGTGGATTGGAATCCATTGGGATATTGTCAGTGGAACTCGCTTAACTGCAATAGTTATGGTGGAGAGGAGAGACATGTGAATTCTAGAATGTTCCACGTGGTGGCTGCATGGTCCCCTACCTCCTCCTCAGCTGTTTGTGGGACAGAGACTGGCATGAGGATTAAGCTTTTCAGATAAGTAGACTAGTTTGTGAACAAGACTTTGCAGGTGATGTACACAGGAGTCACCCATAACTTTTTGAAGTGTTATTGTCATCACTACCAAGTCACACTTTTTTTTAAAAATGACTTTCTGTGCCTACTTAACCACTATCTGAATTTGAAGTTGTATGTTTATTTAACTGGAAATTCAAAGGTTTAGGTATTTCCAATAAGTAAAATTAGCTTATAGTCACTAAAATATACCTCATTAAGGAACAAAACCGGAATTTAAAAAATTATTGGCAAGAACAACACGCAAACTAACAACCTTTGAGCATAGAAAAGCATAGAAGTGCCATTATTTCCTATTTTCTCTTGACTTTTTATTTGCATTATTAAAAATTTTTTTTTACATAAAGCCTTTCTTTTTGACTTCACGTTCCCTAAGTCTGAACCCAAGGTGAATTCATAATTTTGTGATTATGACATCAATCCCAGTTGCTATGGGAACATCTATGAATTAATAAACAGAGTCATAACAACAGTGCTTTGTGCTATTTAGCATTTTTTCATCTGGAGATTAAAAAGTATTTTGCAAACAGCATCTCAATAATCCTAGCAACCTCCCATTTAGAACGTCCACAGCATTTTCTTTATTTTTATCATCAAAAGCTGAGAGGAAAGTAGAAGGGGATGGGGTGGGGAGGGGGAGGGAGGGGGAGAGTTGTACACAAATGCGGATTACTGTCATTTGTGCATGGACCAAGCTTCACTAAGATGCAATAAAGCATTGCTGTGTCTTCCTTATAAAATCAGGGATATAGTCTATACACTAAAATATAGATATCAATTCTATAACTGATGGGAGGGACTATATTGAAACTGTCCAAGACACATGCTTGCCTGTCAATTTCCTGTGAGCCTCCGTGTGTTATCTGCAGTTGAACAGTTTACAGAAGGCATCCTTGAGGACCTAGCATTTTAATAGAACACTTATCTCTAAGAAAAGTGAACTAAAACCAGGAGAGCTATTTTAAACGTCAACTGAATATTCTTGGACAGTTTTCTACAGGAAACAGTCCTAAACTAACAAAGAGAACGTTCAGCTGGGTTAGCGAGGCAGACTTCTCCTGCTTTGATTTCACGGTCCTGTAATCCATACCAGATGTCAAATCCTGAAATTCAGAGTCCAGAATTTTGAACTATTGTCTCCAGTGAGAGCATAAACACATTTTATAGGCCTGCTAAGTCACACACCAAAACAAATTTTTAACAAATATTTTTTAAAGAAAAAGGAAAACAAACGAATTGAGCCAAACATGAACATACTTAAGAAATGTACCTTTGAACCACTTGACTTGAGGTGGGGGAACCCCAGAGGCTTTACATTCCATTAATGTTGTATCCCCAAGGGCCACCAAGAGCTCACTCTGAACTACCATCAACTTTGGGGCTTCTGCAAAACACAAAGATACAGTCAATATCTAAAAAAATTGCCATGTACACTTTTTTTTTATGCTTACTGAATGCACCAAAACATTACACCCTTAATATGTCCCCATTTATGTTTATAAGCAGAAAAACTCTCTCATCCTGCATATGTGTACAGATGCATATGCTAAAAAGATGAATGCTGAGGCCAAAACAAGGATATTAGGCAAATATAATGACAAGAGTATAAAATAATCACTAGGAAACAAAGGTATAAAGTGTAGGCAACTAGTTACAAGCTCTTGATGAAAAGATGGTCTATTAGGAGAATGGGCTTGGAGAAGTAAATGCATTCTGTAGCTACCGCACTAAAAATGGAAGGGAGGGGTGAGCAAAATAAAAATGGAATTGAAAGAGAATAGTGTTCAGATCATCAGCTAAATTAAGACTTGAGGCTAATACAATTACAAATGAGTTTAATCATACTTTCTATGTTGTAATCTGTAATTAATTGTCTTACATTTTCCCCTCTGCTTTCCAGTGCCATGCTACATATGGGTGCCCATTCTTATAATGATTTATTCTCTTCTGTTTATGGTATGTGTTTTTCCTAGTGCTTTTTGCTTTACCCCCTGGCATTAGCTCAAGCACACACGTTCTCTTACCTAAATGATTCGAAACCTTCCTAACTTCAACTAAGGTTGTTTTAAACAACGTCAAAGATCACATCACTCCCCTGATAAAACCCTCCAAAAGTCCCTGCTGCCCCCAAAGCCCATAAACTTTCCCTTTTTAGCTTCATCTGCAGTGCACTTGCTGCCTTATCACTGGCTAGAGACCTCCACTTGGGAGCCCCAAACACAGCGTTCTTTCATTCATTCTCCTGCCTTAGCTTTCCCCCAAACTCTCCTTTGCCAGGGTGGCTTCTCAAATTCCACTCATTCTTCCAGAGTTAACTTAAATCCTATCTCCTTTGGGAAGTCTTTGACATTCTTCAGTTTGAATTCATCTTACTTCTGCTGACACTTGCCCCACCCCGACCCCATAGCACTTGTCTGTGCTTTGTTTTATCGCTTCATGTTTCCACTCCCATTATATGAGCCTTTAAAAAAAAAAAAAATGACTACTGTGGCATAGATTTTGACTGTTTTTGTTTTAACACTCAGTCTCTGGCAGAACATTTGCCATGCTCAGGATGTTATACAGCAAAGAAATGTGCTGAATATTCTGGCTTCTTTGTGAATAACAGAAAATTTACTTCTGCAGTGCAGAATTCTGTTTTCATCACCACGTCCACATCTTCGTCTTCTGCTACCTCTCCACCTCACGTTTTCCGTGAACATTTTTTAATCTAGTGATTTCAGACTCTGAGCCCACCTTCCCTTAAACAATTCCTCTCCATGTGCCTGTCTTGCAACCATTTTTTCCAGGCTCTTACAACACGACCACTTTCATCCCTCCATCACCTTATACGTCAGCTCATTGTCTATGTTTATTGTGGGTTTTCTACACTGCTCACCTCAACACTAACAGTTTTAATGTGCTGCCATGCTTGGAGTCAAGTTGAAGTGGGTGAAAAGGCATATTTTTTCCAGACATATCACTCACAGTTTGCAACCTGACACTGGGGCACATCATGATATTTTCAGCCAATATCAAGAAGTTCAAATTAAATACAGAAAACCTTTCAAATAGCAATATATATATATATATATATATATATATATATATATATATATATATATATATATACCTTAATAAATTTTCTTTAAGTTTGGAATAGAAAATCACAGATAAAACATGAAAATAATATGATACACAATTTTGATTATAAGTAGGTAAGTATAAAATGGAAGGGGAGGTGAGAAAAGACATAAACATTTTTATCTTGAACTTGAAATATTACTAAAAACAAACCATGGTAGGGCATAACTCTATGAACAGCCTAGAAGTCTTTCACAAGGAAACTTCCTTGATTTCTGATGACAAATATGTTTTCTCACTTGTGAACAATAATAGCTTTAATCAACATGTGAAATTAATTATAAATCACAACATTGGGTACAATTTTTCTCTGACAGTAGTGATCAGGAAGTATCTTTCCACTCCTACAAGAATATTCACCCTATCTCCATTGCCTTGTAAGCTAGTAATACTTGCCAATGTATCTAAGAATGGACGTTTGTTTATCTGTTCCAGCTGCATTGCTTGCCAGGCAACTGTAGGTCCCTGCATCTTTGGGAACTGCATTCTTGATGAATAAAGAGCCTTCTGAGGTCATCCTGTATCTTTGGATTAAAAAAGCAAAGTAAAATGACAAATATTGCAATTGTAATGTTGTAGTTTAGTACCAAGACACTGTAGTACCCTCCTCAAATATCTTAGAATTATAGCCTTGTGTTCACTTCAGACATCATTAAGAACATCACACTCTAAGGAAATGTGTAATAATAATATAAGAAGAAGAAAATATAAGGATAAAAAGAAGTGATACTGTCATGCTTTTGTGCCCAGTTGCTCTGATAAAATACCTTGACAAAAAGCAACATGGGGAGAAAGGAATTATTTGTCTTCCGCTTGCGGGTTATGCTTCCTCATCATGGAGAAGAAAAGGTAGGAACCTGAAGTAGCATTCCTTATCACATCCACAGCCAAAAGCAGAGAGAGTGAATACATGAATGCCTCTTGCTTAGCTTGTTTATTCGCTCTTAGACAACTCAACGCCCAGCCCATGACATGGTGCTACCTACATACAGAGTGGGTCTTCCCATTTCAACTAACCCAGTTATGAAGAACCTCCCAGAGGTCTACCCATAGGCCAACCAGATTTAGACAGTCCCTCAGTGAGACTCTCCTTGGCTGATTCTAGACTGTGTTAAGTTGGCAAAATGATCATAGATATAATGTATCCAGAATAGGCTGTATACTAGAGACTGCTATAGGGGCCCTCTGTTTATTTACTTTTTCAATCTTCCCAATAAGCTAATGACTCAGATAATATAAGTATCTTTTACAGATGTGTGACAAGGTCACACCACTTGCTCAAAACCAGAGATACCAAATGGAAGAACTAGACTCCTCACACAGGTAGTCTTGGTTCACACGGTGAACTGCTCATCAACATGAAAATCTGAGAGAAGCAACACCTTATGTCACACGCAGAATCTGTGATGACTCAGAGAATGGAATTGGGTTCAGCTTGCTGGAGCAAATCTAAGGCTCCCTCTCATTCCAACCAGGAGTGATGGAAGCCTGATGGCCAGAAGTCTTGGTGTTTCTGATCCATACATCTATTACTTCCTGAGCCTAAAAGACTCTCTAGGAAGTAGACAGTAGCATAGAAGCCTCCTTAGTGTGTTATAGCAACAGTGGAGGCAGTTTTCAAGAACATCTGCAGCCTGTGATAGAACTTCTTTTGTGTCCTTCCCCTCAAGTTTTCTCTCTCTTCCTCTTCCCCCGCTGAATTCATGGCAATGCCTGACATAGATGGGTTATAACTATATTCCCCAGATAAAGTTTATCCCCAGATAAGGTTTATAAACCCATTTCAGTTTCAAGTTAAATCATGACTAGTCATGGTGTCATGTTTACAACTCAAAAGATGGGCGGACACTTGATCTCAATATTGAAATTAAGGATTTAATAACCTCAGACTTTTTTAAAGTTGCCGTTTGCATTTTTGTCATTTTTTCTAGCCTGTTTAGAAAGTAGAAAGCCATAAATCTTTCAGGTTTTAGCACGAAGGGTCAGGTCTGATTCACTTGCTCCCAAAATTCCATCAACCTTTCTGATTCAATAAAAACAAAGAAGATGATACAAACCCAGTACCTGTGTGAACCCATGATAAGCATCTCATTAACGGTCCAGACAATTTTTGGCTTGGGATAACCTGCTGCAGAACACATGATGGAGACCTCAGATCCTCCTGTGAAAGGCTGATTCTTGGGCATCACAGTGACTTTGGGTTTTTCTGTAAATGGAATGAAAGTTTGATGGTGAGATTCCCACTTACTTTGGCACAAGGTGATGTGTGTGCTTGATCAGAAGTTGCTTAGGCTTCCACTATCTACACTTTATTATTTGGAGGAGACCCCCACCACACCCCCAGCACAGGTCTGGCACTATCAGCAAAAGGGTGGAACCAAAAGAAATGAAGGTCATAGAAGCCAACTTCCTTTGCAAAGCAAATGAATTTAATCCTCATGTCAAGTTTCTGTCTCCACTGCTTACCATGAGCTGTGTTGCTACCTTTCCACTCCTCTGGGCTCTAGTTTTTGTTTGCTACTCTAAGACATCCCATTAGACTTATTTTCAAGCAAAGTCCTCAAGTGGAGCCATCAACTCTTTTCAAGCAGTGAAAGGAGATTTGTAGACACAATATATTCTCATTATGCTGTTTGCTTTGTTTGAACTCATCTTCCTCTTTCAATCTATTAATTATATTTCTATTAAAGTCAGAGACCATATCTTTCAAAGTATGCATCTTCCATTTTCTTTGATAGAATCTAACATTGTCTAGTCTGAAATGGGTTGGATCAAAAAGATACTTAACACAGTTGATGTAATAAAAACCATTCTTTAATCATAATAACTGCCAGTCCCTCTTAAGACTTAGGTGTAGTGGTCATGTGACTCACACATGCAGACCCACAAGACCTCAATATAACAAGAAATGGCAATGACTCAAATTAGCTAATGTTTTCCATTTGTATGGACAGAAAAACACTTTTGAAAATGAAACTTGAAGCCTGCAATTAACTGTCAAAACATAACTGGGATGTTGACACAGCTCCTCCTCTGTCACCTTTTTTACATCTGTATGTTAGGCGGGAAAATTCACCTCCACAGAAGGTACTACCAAAGAAATAGGAAATATTTCGCTTGGGAAATAAATCCTCCAGTTGATGGAGTAAAAGGAAACAAACTCTTCTTTGATGTGTTTGAAATGGGAAGATTCCATCAGTTCTAAGAGAATCAAGTTGATTCAGTTGGGGTTTGCTTCTGCTGTGCTAACTTCAATCAATTTATGAACTGAATGGCTTACTGTCTTCTCATTCTATTTCATTGGTTTTTTTGCTTTTTACTCTAAGTAAAATTGAATGATTCAATTAACAGCCTAGACCCGGATATGCTTATGGCGTTATCACTCTACTGCAGGCTCAAGGACAAATTGTGGCTTACTTTCACTAAGAGAAATTAGTCTCCAGAAGCCCTGCTCACTTGAAGGAGGTAGCACTGACGCTGCTACACCAGCAGAGAACCTAATTAGTGCTTAATTGCCATCAGCTCACAATCACCCTTCTCCTTTCCCTTTTCCTTGTTTACATTGCAGTTTTCGAATTAGGATCTGGCCTTTGAAGTCAATGTTTGAAGGCTTTTTCCGGCCTCTGGACTTGGTGATAGTCTCATTATTCCACAGATTCTTCTCAGTGACCATAGAGCTAAAGAAATGCACGAGGTCACGGGCAGACCGGCCACAGCCAGTAAGTTCACATTGTGATTCCATCTGGACTCCATCAGTTCGGAAAGGCTGAGGGACTGCACATGGTACAGGGGTGTCCTTGACAAGCTTCAGGGGAGGAGAACAGAAAGAGGAGCAATTCTTTTTCTTTTCTTTCTTTCTTTCTTTTTCTTCTTTTTCTTATTTTTTTTCAGTTTATTGGATACTCACATTGACTCAGTCCTACCTTCCTAAAATAAAATATTTCTCAGGGCTAGCTCAGTTAACATGGGGCTGCTGCAAAGCTTCAGGCCGCTCTCAAGATTTTTGTCTAAACTTGGTGCCTTGCAATGAAGTCTGCCAGAATCGGCCTGGCATGTATCCCAGCAAGAATCCCACTGGTAGGCTCTGTGGTTCAGATATCAAAGTAAAAATAAATGTCAGTTACTCAAACCAGGATGCAGAGAGTGAAGAGGTTATTGAGAAAATAAAGCCTGGATGTAGGGTGCTGCCCAGGGTCATGAAATCGATCTGTGTGTAACATACAGATGGGATGACTTCATCCTGCAAGAGGTGAGAAATTTACCATTGCCCTGGGAAGACTATTCTTGCCCATGATAAGAAAATCAAAAAGGGCATGAGCAAACACAGGGAGGCAAACCTGGCTGCCTGTCAAGTCACAATTGAATAAAGATGGTAAAAATGAGTCAGCCTGTAATTAGGTTAATAAGGACATAATACTTCTTGCTCTAATGGCTTTAATTGTTAATTTTTAATCCACATGGAAAGAATTCCCATTTTGGTAAAGTGGGGGAGTTGGGGCAAAAGTATAACGAAGAAGAATCATAACATATTCTTCAGTTCAATGACCTTATTTACCTGCAAGCAAATCAAATCCATGCCTCCATTTAATGGGAAAAACATATTAAAGTTGAATTTAGAAGCCAAAGCCTAGTTTTAGGTCCTGAGCTAAGTGTTTTGTTTGTTTCTGTTTGAGGTTTGTATTATAATTTCACAGCCCTCGCCAACTTTCCTACCACCAGGTCACCTGTCAGTACTGTCATCAACCATGGTGGCAGTAGCACACGCTTAGCCTGACCCATGAGAACATGAAGAGGTGGGAAAAGGAAACACTGAAATTTCATGTCTATGTTATAACAAAACCAAGTTATATATTAAAAAGAATAATTTCTCACCAGATTAAAAATAATTAAATATACACACATTTGATGCATTGATGCAATTTTTTGAGTCTTGGGTGCCTTTATGAACTATTGAAATGGATTATAAATGCTCATGAAAACAACGTCGTCCCACCTACTAAGGTCAGCAAATTAAAAACAAATCTCACCACCCCTTGGAAATTATCAGGATCATCCTTGCACAATAAGGTGTCTGTCCTAACTGCTGCAAATGGTTTGTTGTTCTTGAGTCTCTGGTTGGGAAATTTCAAAGACCACACCTAAAAGCTTTCTCTTCATTGAGATTTAATCATCAGTGACAAATTAATCAGATAACACTAATGCTTTTCACCTAAGCACACTATTCACAATATTTACCGCTATGGGCGTATGTAGAGTACTTTGGAAAACTGTTGTATGTTTTTATTTCGTTTCATTCAACATTCATTTATTAAGAGATTACAGTGTTTCAAGCACTTTGTACTGTCAAAAAAATCTCACAAATATAAACACATTATTTTGTTTTTAGGCTGCATTTCTTTCTAGTCAATTTACTGAAGTAGAAAGGCAGGCTCAACTTTGTGGGTATTGGATGCTAGACTTATTTACAGATGAAAAACTAAAGCTCAGAATACTTTAATAATTTCCCCCAAAGTCTTTGAAAGGCAGAGCTAGGAGTAAACTTTGTTCTTGCTGATTCATGGTGTCTATATTTTAATAGATATAATAACATTACCTTCTGCAGAAAGTTATGCCAGGACAGCTGCATTTGTATATACGAAACAGAGCAACTCCTGGTACCTAGTAGATGCTAGCTAATTGTGGCCTTAAATGTTTTTTTTAATATATTTTATTAATTTATTCATATTACATCTCAATTGTTATCCTATCCCTTGTATCCTCCCATTCCTCCCTCCCTCCCATTTTCCCCTTATTCCCCTCCCCTATGACTGTGACTGAGGGGGACCTCCTCCCCCTGTATATGGTCATAGGGTATCAAGTCTCTTCTTGGTAGCCTGCTATCCTTCCTCTGAGTGTGTTGGTTTAAATGTTAATCTTCTGTTATCTGGCAGAGTATAACAAAATAAGTAATGCAGAATTTTAAATAACCCTGTGCATATATACTATGGCATGATACCCATTATCCTAATATTCTATTTTGATTATCCAACTACCTGTAAGTAATGCTTATTACTTCTTAGAAAACATAGGACTGAGTCTAGATACTTACATTTTATTATTGTTTTAAGTGTTTTTCTGTTTTTTGTTTGTTTGTTTGGTTGGGTTTTTTGTTTTGTTTTGTTTGTTTGTTTGTTTGTTTGTTTGTTTTTTGGTTTTTCAAGACAGAGTTTCTCTATGTAGCCCTGGCTGTCCTGGACTCATTTTGTACACCAGGCTGGCCTCAAACTCAGAGCAATCCACCTGCCTCTGCCTCTTGAGTGCTGGGATTAAAGGCATGCACCAGCACTGCTTGGCTCTATTTTTCTGCTTTACTGACAGGGAAAGACATGCTAATACCTATGTCACCTGGTACATGTTAAAGAACTAATGATGCAATGAGCATGTGTTTATGCTCCTGTAAATTTCATAGTCAGTGAAGTAATTCTGGTCCTCAAAGATTTACTTCATCAATCATCTTGGAAAGTATTTGTCTTTCTATTGCATTATTATCTCTGGTGACAGGGACTAATTAATGACAGATATCTACCCTTTCATAATAGCTTAGAAAACATAAGAATCCACCTCCTGTTCCTATAGTAACAGCATGGAGGAGAGCTGAAGGCTGTTTGGTCCTCTGTTTTCCATGTGGCAGCACGTGACTCTCCAGCTCTAACTACCCACTGAATCTGGGCAGAACAAAGCAGATGTTCTGTGTTATTCTTCAGCAGCAAGCATCCTTATTTGGGGGGAGGGGGGTGGAAGCTAAGAGGATCCCTATTCTTGTTGCCTCAAAAAGTGGGAGGCTGTTTCGAACAAGACTTAAAACTAACATCATCCGTACAAATATAACTCATCACTTATTCTAACCTACAAACCTGATCAGCACAAACATTTGTAAGTCTAACAGCAACTGAATCATATTAAAAGTTTTTTTAAAATCACTTTAGCCTGGTGTAAAACTACAAAACTCACACGTCATGTTTCCTAAGTTGGGGTGAACTAATTAAGACAACACTTAAAAGTAACAGTTTCATAAATATTTTTTGAAAGAATTACCAGATTATATTATAAGTTTGGGTTTTAAATGTAAGCAGTAATATGCTGGCATGTATTACAACTGGAAAAGAAAACACTTACATAGTGAAATCTAAAACTGGGACTGTGACTCAACGAAACCAATGGAAACTAAGAAAACATGAAAGATCAGGTGAGAGACCCAAGAGATCATGGTGAAGACCTACACTCAAGCAAGCGACTCAACTGACTTGTATTTTTGAAACTGTAGCTGATTTATTGTGTTTCTGGGTCTACTTTTCATTGTGGGTAATATGTGTTGTGAGCATGTTAAATGACCCATGAGATTCTCATGAGAAACTGGAAAATAATTAGCATTGAATTCCTGAAACTGATTTCTATGGTGTTGTCCAACCCTAAAATGAATTTTGCAGAAGTTGTTCTTTCTTCTAAACAACTGTATTTATCGTAGAGCAAGCTGACTTCAAAACACTACGTAATGACCCCCACTGGTTGAGTTGTCTGAGAACTGTAATTAGTAGCTGTAGCCTAGCCTGACAAACTATTATTTACCTACTGATTTAGGACATTGAGTTTCTTCAAAACATGTTGACATTGTTCTCAAATGAATTACTTCCACTTATGATTAGGGGAGTAATCCCTTGGTGCTGGCGCTGACTTGTATGCACGGAGTTCGCACAATCGGAATGGCGTGGTCTCAGTAAGCACACTTTATAAGAGACAAGTGCTCACTCCCTGAACGTTCCCTTAATTTGCAACCAGAAGAAATGGCAGATGAATATATTTCAATATTTCAAAGTTCTTTCTTGCCTACTAGAGAAGGTCCATAAGTGGCCAGGGATTCCTTCCAAAGAACAGAGCATGGCAACCAAGAACAATCAACCAACCATACAAACCAAACAAGCAATGGCAACAAAACCAGAAGTCAGTGCCCCAAGAAGCCACAAAAGCCAGTCCACTGAAATCCCACAGATAGGGAGGGGATCTATGGGACCGAGTCAGGCATTCCCAGGCTTGCAAGGAAGTGCCACCTGTTGTCAGGAGGTAGAGGTGGGAAAACTGCATATTTGAAGTCAGTTTGGGCCATATAGATAGACTTAGTCTCAAAAACAAAACCAAAAAGTAAACTTTCCAAATGGTACTTAATAAATGGAAAATACAAAAACCTGGTTATAGCCTCTTCCAGATGGAAATTATTTCCTAAATGTTAATAATACAAGAGAATTTGAGTCATGGTTTCTTAATGTGACAGTTAAAGTAAGTTTCCTGAAACTTCTTTGTTGTGTCTGCTTTTATCCTTTCCACAAAGGACATCCGTGCTGTTCAATATGGTGGCCACAAATCTCCACCACCACCAACTCCATCTCAGACTCACAGCATCTTTCTCTAATTATTATCATTACAGATGTATACACATAAATGTATAAATACAGCTGAATGAGTCCATTTAGAGTTTCTGGCATGTACACGTTTTTAGGGCTGACCTCTTGGTATTGGGTGACCACCTAGGGGATTCATTCCTGGGGAAGACTAATCTTCCCAGTTACAAGCTACAGAATTATTGATAACAGAAGGAAGACGGCTAATCTGTAGACTTGCCAGTAGGTGGCGCACTGGCAACAAACCACACAGGCAAGGAGCTATCCAAAACTCAAAATCCACCTTGACAGATGCTGAATTTATCCCCCTCCCCAATTTAAAATCCACACTGAAATGACAATGTAATTGTGAAATTCATCTACTAAAAGAAGACTGATCGTTTCAAAGACATACAATGATAAAATAAGGCTATATTCCATGTTAATCATAGCATAATAACGGCAAAAAAACCCTACAAATTATACAAGAAATCTACATTTTTATATTGTCCAATGTTAATATAGTTTATTTATTACATTGGTATTCATTTTAACAAATTCTTAGCGATCATTCACATGTTAATGTTTCCACTTAATGCTATTTTTCATAACAAAATTAATCACTCACTTACTTAGGCATTGTTTGGTACTGATCATTTAAAATATGTCAAGATAAAAGGCAACAACAACATGATGAGTAAGGGGGAATAATTTTAAGAATATTTACTCTCACTTTTAAAGTCTTTAAATGAATAGTGGCTATCAGTGATTATTACAAGGTCTTTTCTTTAGTGGCGGTTTAACAATACTTTCTCTAAATCATGGAATTTCCAAATAAGAGAGAAAGGACAGAGTTGAGGTTTATATTTTCATATGGCTTTTAAATAGCAGCAAATGAAAACGCGCACTATCACTTTGCGGCGTATTAGGCTACTGGGGATTTACAAAGGTGCCTGGTACCTGTAAACTTACTCTTGATTGCATCTAGTCGGTTAGCACATAAAAGGGATCACTTCACAGAGGCATGTAAGACTCAGAACCAAACACAGCTCCTCTGTGGGACTTTTTATAGGAACCTTTAGAATCTGACAGCCAATATTGTTGGTGGCCAAATCCATTTGCTACCTTATTTATCAGGAAAGCAGCCGCCGTGACATTGAAGAGGACCTGCCATGGAAGTCCAGTGCGAGGTTACAACCCCCCGTGCTGCCAGCTCACCATCCCCTCACTACCTTTATCAGAACCACAACTTCCCCCCCCTTTCTTTATATTCTAGTATAGTAGGTCAGGCCCGGAACCTCATCCTTCCTTCTGCAGCTTAACCCTGACAGCATCACTTAGCTGTTTTCCCCTCTAGGTGTCTTGCCATTTTACTGCGGTGATGCCATAAACTCTCAAACCTAAGTGATTCCTACCATTCTACAAGAAAAGGGCTTCTGAGAGATGTAGGCGACAGAGGCAGGTGGATCACTTCTGTCAGTTCGGTCCAGCCAGGTCTATATAACAAGACTGTGTCTCCAAAATGAATACACCAGTTAAGTAAGCAAATAAGTAAGGCTACAGAAGATGGAGGGGGAGGGGGAACCACACCACCAGGAGGATGGCTTTCTAAACTGCACTGGGCACTCCCTCAGCAGGCCCATATTTCTGTGTTCTTCCTTCCTTGGCTATTTATCTGTCTGCTTTGCTCTCTCACTAGACAGATGCTCTTAACCCATTGGTACTTCCTTCAGATGTAGTCAAGAAGTTTTTAACCATGTAGTATTAGTTCTATTCTAGTCTTTATTTATAATAGCCAAACACACACACACACACACACACACACACACACACACACACACACACACACCACAAAAACAGAAAACATCTTATTATTTTCAATTGGGCAGTTAAGACTTTAGTCAATTAGTCAATTCTGGGGAAGATTGTAATTAAATAACTTTATTACATGTGATATATACATCTTTTATACTCAAAATTTCTTGCCTAAACATTCAGCGTCTTGTACATTCTTCCCATGCACACACAATGAACATATCACTATCCTTGAAACTCCAGGCCACCCTTCTCCTCCACACTTTGCTCTGGGTATTTCTCCTGCTAGCCTGTCCCTGTGGTGTATTTGTAAGAGGAAAAAAAATGAAGCCCCTCCCCTACTCACACTCGACTCATCATAACACCCAGACATCTATATTGGAGGCATCCCATATACCCACATATACATGCAGAGGCAATTCAACTTAGTTCAGCTTAAGGCTCAGTGAGTGCCTCAACACTGCCCATTTTGTCATCTTATATACGTCTGAGAAACAAGATACAAATCCAAGGTTAACACTAGCCACTGCTCAAGCTGGGTTAATTGGCTAGAGAAGCTCACAGAACTTCAAGGAACAATGTACATGTTGACAGGTGGTCACCCAGGAATCTAGAAAGAAGCCTCAGGATCCTCTCAAAGCTCTTAGTCCAATTGCTCAAATAGCCTTTCTTAATAAAACAACAAATGCGGACTGTTTCTACTCTATCAGAATCACTAAAGCAGTGGTTGTAAAATAACTAAGCAGTGTGTAGTAGTACTGCTTTATCATTAATTGTAAGGGATAGAGCCTTGCTGCCTGCTGGCACCATGCTAGCAAACTACTGAATTCCCAGGAAGTGGTCACGGGATCCTTCTGACACACATTTGGTTGGTCAGAAGTACAGGAGGCTTTGACTGTTGGTTCACATCTTAAGTGAGTGCATTCTCTGGGGATGACCTGTGTATCTAATACTAACCTGAGGCAGTGGCAACCGCAGAACTGGACATGTCCAAAGACCTGGAGAGTTGCTTAGTGGGAATAGAAAAGCCCTATGTAGGGGTCCGAGTGCTGTGAATGGAAACAGCCCGTGCTAAACAGTCTGCCAGGATTAGATGGCACACTACTTTCTCAGCCCTTTTCCAGTTGTTAGCTAGCAGTTCTATTATGTTTGCTGACCCTTCATCTGCTCCATATCTTCCTAGCTGCCAGTCGCTGTATTGAGAAGGAAGTATCTTTCACCTAGCTAGTACATTCATCCCGGCATTTGACCTCTCCAACATCTGGATATGCTTCCTGCTGGCTCTCTCACTGGGTTGTGTCAGTGCTCATTTTCACAAGGTCCCTCCTTGCTGAAAATCCAAATGCTCATTGTTTACACCTTCTTTAAAACAATTTATTTTTACATAATTGAATATCTACTAAGTGATCCAAATCCTCTTTGCTTTACAATCTAAATAAATCTATTTCTTAAATTTTTCCTTATAAATTCTATTTTAAAAAACTTTAATATTTGTGCTTTTAAGTTGTAGAGAGAAATAATTCCTTCCATCCAGAATCAGAGTTCCCTGACATCTTTGCAGTGCAGAGATGCCTTAGATGAAAGGCAACGGATCACGACGCATATGCTAGCTGTTGCCATTTGAATGCACGGAGTTGGACTGTGTTGAAACAGAAATGTGATCTATGGGGGCAAGAGACTGCATTTAGCAGATAAATTGAATGTTAAACTTTTATTACAAGAAAGCTAATTTAGGAAGCCGGGCATGGTGGCGCACGCCTTTAATCCCAGCACTCGGGAGGCAGAGGCAGGCGGATCGCTGTGAGTTCGAGGCCAGCCTGGTCTACAAAGTGAGTCCAGGATGGCCAAGGCTACACAGAGAAACCCTGTCTCGAAAAACAAAACAAAACAAAACAAAACAAAAAAAGAAAAAGAAAAAGAAAGCTAATTTAGTTATCTACTGAAATGCTGCATTTATTCCTTTTGTTAGATTTCACTTCTAGGTCAGAAAGGTTTTAAGGCAGCTTAGTTTGTAATTTAGTAATGCAAAAGTCTATAACTTTAAATTTTCAAATATAAATTTTTTGTTGGACTGAGTCAGAAAGCTTAAAACACAGTCAAAAACAAACAAATAAAAAGCATATAAAAATACAAGTAATACAGAGTGCTCATTAACACCAGGAAGCACAGTGAGAACATGCACTAACAACTATTGGAAAGGTGTAACTTTAAATTTCAATTATTACAGACCAGAGAGAAACGTCAGCCATATTATTTTGTCTTGTTTTGAGTATGACAACTTCAAAGCGACAAGAGAAACTGAATGGAAAACATGGAAGGAGCTAATGGGAAGCTGCCCCAAGGACACTCTGCTCCTGACCTTATTTTCCACTTACACAAAGAGATACACTCCACATCAATATAATCATGTGAGCTCTAAACTTACTTACTTGTTTCAGGAGCAATACTTTTGCAGCATGAACAAACAGTGTTTAAATTATCTACCCTTGAAAAGACTTTGTACAAATCAGGATGCACTAACAAATTGTCTATCCTATCTTTAAATCTAAGCAAACTATTATTGCCTACAAATAAAGTTTAGGAAGACTTATTTCAATATGACAAACTGCTTAAAACTCAACTTTTTATTAAGAAAAATAGCACCAGATTCTCATTTTGTGCTTTATACTCCCATTGACACAAATAAAAAGGCACAGTAAGCAGCACCCTCCATGGCCTCTGCGTCAGTTCTTGCCTTCAGGTCTCCGCCTTTGGTGGGTTCCTGTTCTGACTTCCTTCAGTGATAAACAGTAATGTGGAAGTACAAGCTGAATAAGCCATTTCCTCCCCACGTTGCTTTTGGTCATGCTGTTTTATAACAATAGTAACCCCAACTAGGACACATCCTGAGACTTGTCTAGTGGATTGGTACTGAGCCTGTAAGTGTTGCTGAGACAAAGTCAGTAGTATGTTATCTCAACATGCCTAATTTTGATTTATCTTCCTTTTAAAAAATTTGGGCACTCAAAGAAGGCTATAGGGATGGTATCCTTTTCCTCAACTTGGAAACATTTCAAAGTGCCCTTTTATAAGACAGACAAATTACTCAGATCTCGAACTCTTGGATTCCATCTTTCCTTCCCAAATTCCATGTATCTTTCTGTTATTGGGCCAGCTGCAATTCTTAGCTTCAGACAGCAGGAAACACCATGACCTAACTTTAAAGAAATTCATTAAAAGTAAAAATTTTGTTTTGTTTTGTTTTTTAAATTAAAAGGAGATTTGATAACAAATAGAAAAGAAAGACAAAGAAACTCAGCCAGCCAACACTCAGATTGATGGTGAACGGTCACTGGGACATTGGCTTCTGATATCACTGAATTTTGCATCCTTTGGAGCTGCCAAGAATAAAAGCAAGAGTCAACATCCCCACTGGGACATATGAATCTGACTATGTGTCTTTCTAGGGGACCTGGAATGTAGTGCCTAATCTCACTTGTTTTTTTACAACCCATCAAGATAAAAAACAATTCCACCCAAAACTAAGGAATGTATTGTAACGTTAAGTGACATACATGCATGGAGGAGACCCACTGCAATTATCTTCTGTCCTTAAAGTATAAGCCCCATGTCAGTATGCTTTTTACCCCTGCTGCTACAGTGTATTGACATGGGGTACATGTTGGTGGAGGTTTTGCTTGACACCCAGCAACAGATTTCAGCCAAGATGCATCTAGATGAAACTCTCATTGCATTGCTTTGCTTGAATTGGTCATCCTGGACAATTTCCCCACAACCACACCCCAGGACAGTTTTTTTTTTTTTTTTCTTCTTTTTGACTCTTTTAATTATTTCCTTAGTTTGTTTCAGTTGACTATGTTTCTTCAATAGACATAAATCTTAGATGGAATTTCCATTTTTAAGAAGGTCTTGTTATTCAAATATTTTATATTTATCTCAGTGTTCTTAATTTTTTCAACTTTATGTGTTATATCTCTAATTTTAGTTTTATATAGTATTAGTGCCTGTAAGTCAGTTTTTCCACTATATTGTTGTGTCTTTTATCTTCTTTTTGTTTGTTTATTTGTTTTTTGAATTAGGTTCTCTCTCTATAGCCTCAGTTGTCCTAGGACTCACTATGTAGACCACACTGGCCTCAGACTCACAGAGATCCACCTATTCCTGCCTCCTGAGTGCTGCGATTAAAGGCACATGCCATGACACCTGGCTATGTCATCTTTTTTAATTAAAATATAATATTTATTCATATGTATGAGATACATTATAATAATTTAATGCATACAGAATACATTGTATATGCATATATATAATACAAACATGATACAATATATAATAGCCAAATCAGGATAAGAAGAATTTCACCTCTTCAAACATTAGTCATTTTATATATTGGAAGTTTCACACTCTTATAATCATCTTTAAACTACCATAAATTATTTTAATAGACATATATCTTATTGCACTTAAGAAAAGCCAGAAGAAATGCTAGCAGGGTTACTGTGTTTTTGTAGCTCTTATTAAACTTCATTTTATCCCCCCATGTTCACACTCAACACTACTCTTCCCAGTTTCTAACTAGCATTGTTGAGTTCGTTTAATCTATGAGACCGACTTGGTTCCACATATGAGCAAGAACATTCTTTCTGTGCTTGTCTCATTTCATTTGACATTGTGACTTCCAGTTCCATCGGGTTGTTATAAATCAGGGCTTCAGCTCTTTTATGTCTCTAGCCCATTGTTTGTCTATATGACACATGTTCCCTATCCACTCATCATCTGCAGCACATCTGGGCTGATTCCATATTTTTTCTATTGTAAATAATTATGCAGTAAAGATGGAAGTCTCTTTATAGAGTAATGATTTTATTTCTGTGGTATACAGATTCATTAGTAGAATTACTGGGTCACACAGCATTCTACTTTTAATTTTTGCAAGAATCTAACTATTGTTTTTCAAAATGGCCATACTAATTAACATTGCCACCCACAGTCCATGAGTGATCTCTTCTTTCCTCAGCCTCACAAAAATTTGTGAACTTTTTTTATGTGTTTGATGACAGCTGTTCTAACAACAATGAGATGATGTGTCTCTGTAGTTTTGATTTGCCTCTCCTGATGATTAATAAAATTGAGCATTTCTTTACACATTTGGTGATCATTTGAGTTCATTCCTCTGAGAAATACCTACTTACTTGTTGGCAGTTATTTTACCAGTATGGCAAATCAATCAAGACACAGACAAAATAGCGTTAGTTAACCTGGAGCACGGCAGATATTAATCCCCTAAACTACTTCCCATAGAGGGGCAGGTATGGGATACCTGCCGTAATCTCAAATCATCTGCTACTGATAATTTCTGTCAAGCTACCTCCCATGCATAATCCCAAATATTTGCTCATTATCATCATCTGGGCCAAGTCTCCATCCATGCTGGCCACGTGCGTCTCCTCCACCTAACCCATGGTGCAGCCTTCTTCTCTTCCCCTCTCCTCTGGTCTCTCTTCCTCCCAAGATTCTGTCTTCCAAAGCCCTGGAACCTTAGCCACACCTATCCCATTTGTTCTGCCCACATGTGATGGCCTTTTATTGGTCAAGCAGGTTAGGCTCTTAGGCAAGGTACAAGGTGGGGCACAGAGACAGTAAACAGTAATTAGCATCAAAATACATCAGACCAAACTTGGGTGATTATTTGAGTTCATTCCTCTGAGAAATACCTACTTGCCTCTTAATATCTTTCTAATTACATTAGATGTCTTGGGAGTCAGGTAGTGGTTTTGGTTTTTGATTTGGGGTTATATTTGGTTTGGTAGGGGGCTTTTAGTTACTGTTTTGGTATTAATATTTTTGAGTTTCTTATATAGTCTGTGTGACAATCCCTTGAAGTATTTGTCTTTTTTTCTAATAATTTGTACATAATTTTAACATTCATCTCTTTGATTGATTTTGAGTTGGTTTCCGTACATGGTGAAAGGAAGGGAGCTAGTTCTATTCTTCTGTACCTGCACAACGTTGCCAGCACCATTGACTGAAGAGACCGTCTCTTTTCAACTGCATGTTCTTACAGCCTTTGTCAAATATCTACAAGGGGTCTGAAAACAGTTTTTGGTTCTTACTCCATTGGTCTTTGTATGTATTTTTATGCCAGAGCTCTGCTATTTTAGTGATGAAGCTCTGTAGTGTGTTTTGCAGTCAAATACTGTATTAACTCCAGCCTTTGTTTGGTTCTCTGTATTTTGGATTAGAATCACTTTGGCTATTCTGGACCTTTGGTGGTTACATGTGAAATTAAGATTTCTTTTTCATTTTCTATGAAGGAAGTAATTGGTATTTTGATGAGAATTTCATGGAGAAGCATTGTCACGGACGTAATATTAACTCTGCTAATCTGTGAGCATATGTTATCTCCCCGCCCCCCCCCCCATTTTTGTTTTTTTGGGTGTGTTCCAGAATTTCTTTTATCAGTTTTTGTCATTTCCATTTGTAAAGACCTTCAATTTTTGGTTAAATATATTTATAAATATTTTTGTAGCTCTTGTAAATGCTATTTTTTTTTAATTTCTTTCTCAACAAGCGTTTTGGTTTTATTTTACAATCCCACTGGAAGGGCTTTTAAATAAGGAGCAAATATTAACTTCCAGAAGCCCATTGACATTCTCTTTATTCAAAACCATCAGAATGTTGGGATGACTCTGGAGACCTAGTAGCCTAAGTGCTAAGTGAACAGATTCAGATTATCTTCTGGGTCATCACTATGTAGGGATTCATTGAGCCCTTTACAAAAGCAACTTCTCCCTTGAGGCCTTGTCAGATTCACTAACAATAGACCTGCCTTCTAATTGCAGAAGATACCTCTGGGACTACGGAATAAAACAACAATCAGATGCATAGCATCTTTCCTAATCTCTTTGCAGTTTCTGTTTTCTGTCTTTGACAATACTGTAAGCCTTGAACTGGTTGTTCTCTAACATAAGACTTCTAGAAAGTTGTCCTGGGGCTTACTTTAAGGCATGTTATTACATTGTTTCTAAAAACATTACCAAATAGCCAGAGCCCGTTCTGATGAAATCAGTCTCCCACATCAAGGACTTGAAATTAAATATTCTATGCAGGCAGCAATCAGATCTTTCAACTTAATGTTGAAAAGGTGCCAAGAGTAATTTTCCTATTACATTAAGACTTTCAGCCAGTCTGTAGGCACTTAGATGCCAGTAATCCTACTCAGAAATTTTGAAGCAGTTTCTATTCTTCATAGGAATAGCTCTCAAAACCAACTGTGTTACTAACACACCAGTTTTCAGTGACTTGAACACTTAGTCTATGCAGACTTTCCGCGAATGCCTGTATGTGTGAGTATGTGTTTGCATGTGCATTTGTATAAATGAAAGAAAAATGACATCAAAACGCATCTGAATAAGCTGTAACAAAAGTTCACCAATATTATAATTAATATAAACTGTATTTAGAGCATATTAGTAGAGGTCTGGGAGATAGCTCAGTCAATACAATGTTTATTTTACAAGTCTGTAGAACTGAGAGTTTGGACTTATGCTAAAGTCAGGCCTGGTGGATTCGGCTTATAATGCCAGCATTGGGAAAGTAGGGAAAGCAGATACCTGGGGGCTCACTGGGCAGCCAGCCCACCACACTTGGTGAGTTCCAGGGTACTGAGAGACCCTGTCTCAGACAGACAGACAGACAGACAGATAGACATACAGATAGATAAAAGTGGGGGGGATACATAAAGAATGAAATCCAAGGTTGTCTGGCCTACATATATATGCACAAATGCATGTACACATACCCCACACATACACACACACATATGCCACTGCACGCATATGCATTTATTCAAAGAAATGGACCGCTGGACTTTTTGGTAAGACAGCAGACTTAGAAGCTTCTTCCATGTAACACAGTGATGAAATGTCAAGAAAAGAAAATTTTAATTCTATCTTCCAAAGGGAAAGTGCTTTAGAAATCCACAAAAGCAATAAGACAGCTGGGAAATGCAGGGACACAGAAGAGCAAAGCATTAAGAAGGAAGTCAGGCTGGACACAGGTCCAGCCACAGAGTGGCCATGGGGTGCAGAAGGGGAGCCTTCTTAGAAGCCCCCCTTAGTAATGCTTCATTGAGGATGAACAGACACTAGTTCCGCTTTCCCGTGAAGGGTCACACAACACAGTCGTATTCGTAACACAAGCCTACAACTCACAAGCCTCAAATTCAGTTGCTGAACTAATGGGGATTTTGTTTGGTTTTATTTTGTTTTTTGTTTTGTTTTCAGAGAAATGGATCAACAATGATTAGACAACTTAAATGGTGGCAGTCCACTTTTGTTTTAAACTGAGCTATCCTGGGGTGCATGAGAACAGGGAACAGTTCCAAGTCAAGGTGCCTTAATTCAACATGTTACAGACCCAAGATGAGAGAAAACCCTGAGAGCCAGTTACAGAGAGTGTGAGAAAATGTAGGCACCATGAAACTTGCCACATGCAGGCAAGTGTATACAGAGAAAGTTAGTCCCACCTCACTCAGACCTGAAAAATTTAGAATAACAAGGGTGTGAAAATGATAGGAGAAATACCATATGGGCGTGAACTTTCTGAAAAGGACCCCAATAATGCAAAAAAAAAAAAAAAAAAAAAAAAAAAAAAAACCCAAGAACCAAAAAATAAATGGATTGTATGAGACTGGAAAGCTTCTGTATAGCAGAAGAAATTATCAGCTTTCCGAATAGGGGAAATCCTTTTCCAATTACACATCAACTAGAGGGTTAATATCAAGAATCTATAAAGCATTTTGAAATTAAACATAAAAAGGAAACATCCAACACTGAATCGGACAGTTCTAAAAGGAAGAAAGACAAATGGCTAATAAATATTTGAAGAAAGAAAGTTTTAAACATCCTTAGCTAATAGGAAAACAAAAATAGAAACTATCCGGAGACCCCAGGTCACCTAGTCAGCATGGTTGCCATCAAGAAAGCAAATGACAAGAAATGGAATCTAGGATGTAATTAAGGAGAAATTTTTAAAATTTTATTTTAATTTATTCACTTTACAGGCCAATCTTAGCCCTCCCCTTGACTCCTCCTAGTTCTAGCCTCCCTCCCTCTTCCCCCTATGCCCCTCCCCTAGTCCTCAAAGAGAGGTAGCCCTCCTCCCCCACCAACTGACCTCAGCCTACCATGTCTCATCAGGACGTCCTGCATTCTCTTCCTCTGTGGCCTGGTAACAAGGGGAAGTGGTCAAAGAGCAGGCAACAAAGTCCATGGCAGGGACAGCCTCTATTCCCCTGACTAGGGGACCCCTATGGAGAGTGAGCTGCCTATTGGCTATATCTGAGTACGGGCCTAGGTCCTCTCCATGCATGGTCCTTGTTTGGTGCATTAGTCTCCAACAGCCCTCCTGGGCCCAGATGTGTTGGCTCTGTTGGTCTTCTTGTGGAACTCCTGTCCCTTCCAGGTCCTTCTATACCCCCATTCTTCCATAAGACTCCCTGACCTCTGTCCAAAGTTTGGCTGTGAAACTGTGTTTCTGCTTCCATGCCCTGCTGGGTGGAGTTTTTCAGAGGACCTCTGTGGTAGGCTCTCATCCTGTTCTTAGTCACTACTGATGGGAAAGCCAATTTCTACAGCCAGTAAGGAAACCAGAAGGCAGGTTCCTTGATACACGAAAAGTAGAACTGCCCTGTAATCTAGCTATCCTGCCCCTTGTCATGTGACCATAGACTTTCAAGTGAGCATATGATATATCATATTAATTGCTGCATTTTTCTCAATAGGCAAGAAATGTAATCAGCTTAGAGATTGTTTGAAGATGAGTGGATTTAAAAGGAAACAGTACATAAACACAAGGGAATTTTATTCACCTATAAAGAAAATGGAAATATGACATTTAGAGGAAAATAGATAGAACTGGAGATGATTGTGCCTAAATAAAGTTAGCCAAGTTAAAGAAGATCAGTTGCATGTTTTCTCTCACATATGAGATTAGATTTTAGCTACACATCTATGTATACTATCTAAGGGGAGAGAGAGTAAAAGGAGAAAGGAGACTGTGAGAAGGGAGAACGATCTAAAGAGAGGAAGGGAGGAAGAGTAGGGAGGAAGAGTAATGAAACATATATGTCATGAACAGAGAGGAACTCTTATTTAGGATAGGAAGAATTGAAAAAGAAAGGGGGAATAGAGAGGGCATTGTGGGTCAAATAAGAAGAAAACATATCCAAAATGATCTGTTAATTAACTAAAAAAAAAAGAACAAAACATAAGGATATATATGTATGAAAATGTTCAATTAAAAGTGATTTGTTTGAATTCTACCAAATTTGAGTATACATAATGTCCTCTACATATATGTTATAGTTGCTGGCTTGATGTTTTTGTGGGATTCCTGACAGTGGGAGATGAGGGGTCTCTAATTCTTTAGCCTGCTTTTGGGACCCTTTTCCACCTACTGGGTTCCCTCATCCAGCCTTGACGTGAGGATTTGTTCCTGCTCTTATCATACCTTGTTAAGCTGTGTTTGTTTGATGTCTCTAGTAAGCCTGCTCATTTCTAGTGGGAGATGGTGGGAATGGATATGGAGGAGAGAGGAGGTGCAAAGCTGTGGTCAGGATGTATTGTATGAGAGAAGAATAAATTTTTTAAATCCTAAATAAGTAAAGAGAGATAGGCTCAACTAATGATCATTAACACAAGGGCCACTTCAAATAAAGAACTAAAATAAAATATACTAGTAAAATTTATTAAATTTAATTTAAAAGTAAACTGTTTAATTAGTTGTATAAGCCCTAGTATAACATTTAAATGAAGACCAAATCCTTGAAGGCAATTATGAAAACAATTAAAATGTTATTGAAATCCACTTGGGGAATGTCTAAGGCCGTACCACCCCTGAGCATATCTGATCTTGTCTGACAGCCACATAGTGAACGAGAGAATTTGAAAATGAAAATATCCAGGGACAGCTTATATAGCCTCTTAAAATGGACATCTGCAACTAGCAGGTCAAGTTACAACTGCAGTAAAGCTATCTAGCAATATTTCAGTTTCCCGTTTAGTCACCTTCAAACAACTGACCACGCCAAGCATTCTCGCATCCAAAGATAAGTGTTTGGGTAGAGGCTGCAACTCTTACAGGGCACACATGGAAGGAGAGGAGCTGAAGAGTAAAGGTGGAAGGACACCTTTGGGCAGAATTTTCTAGTAGCACAATACCTTGCACTATGAGGAAAATCGAAGCTGCCGCTGATCCACCCTCGCTGGAAACCATACAACGGTACTCCCCAGCATCACCAATTTTCACATTCCTCAGCTCCAGGGAGCGGTTGACCAAGGTCCTAATTCTTGCTGAATCTACTAGCTGGACATCTCTGCCACTCCTCTGCCAGGTAAGATTGTAATCCACGGCACTGATGACAAGACACGCCAACACTGCTCTTTCTCCAGGAGTGACTGTAACATTACTAGGCACTTGGATGATCGGAGGTGGCTCTGTGTGAAATCAGAAGACTCATATCAATAAACCTAAAATCAACTTTGCTCATTTATACATGTGACTTAAGAACTGTGCATACATAAATGTATACTGAAAAATCTGTCAGGAGTTTTCAGTATATAACAGAAACTATTGACAAACGCCTAGGCCAATGAGACCCCCAAGTCTCATGATCCCTTAGAAGGCAAGGCATCTGTCCATATCAGATTTAAGTCCCTAGGTTGTAAATGTGAGAGTTGACTTGGCTTGGCAAAAGGATATGGCTGGAAGGCTTTAGGATTGTGAAAAGAGGCAGTTTTCATTTGTTTTGTTGGGAGTGGCCTTTTATTGTAAAGATAGCTACTGGGTGTTTTAAAGTACATACCACCCAACAGATGACAGACATGGCAAGATACAGCAATGTCACCTTTCAAAGGGGCTGCATCTTAGTAAACGGAACCAATACAACTGTAGAGTGAGACAAACATGCTCCTAGTAAAGATGAGGACCAGGTTCATCTCAGAAGGCTGAATGAATTGTAGGGACACTCTTTAGGAGGATGAGGAAGTCTATTGTAGGACTGTCTTCTAGCAATGACAAGGAAACTACTGCCATGATACCTTAACAATATGGCTGCCTGAACAATGACAATATCAATAGATACGTTAATGTGGAAGAGGGGCATCTCACTGGGTCACATCCCCAGACAAAGAACTGCATGAAACTAAAGAATGAGCATATACAGGGGGAGGAAGTCCCCCTCAGCCACAGTCGTAGGGGAGGGGAATAGGAGGAAAATGGGAGGGAGGGAAGAATGGAAGGATACAAGTGATGGGCTAACAATTGAGATGTAATATGAATAAATTAATAAAATATATTTTTGTAAAAAGAAAAAAAAAAGAAAGAGATGAAGAATTAGCCTCTTCCTAATTGGTTATCCAATATAAAGTGGCCAGCCCTGAAACTGTTCACAACTTCTGGACAAAGCTCATGTCTTTCTTCTGCTCTCATTTACTTACAGGTTCTTCTGCCCAGTGAACACCAAAACCACTCTCCCAGCACGACAACAAGGTGTCATAATGCTAGTCCACAAATACATAAAGACAATGAAAATTGTGCACATTAAAATATCTGAACATATGTAAGTACATATGGGGACAGAGACTTTCGAGAGAGATTTCGTACCAGTTTGTGGAGGAGGCTAAGGTTATACATTACCAAATATTATCTGCTCCTAGAACATAAGGACTAATCATAATGAAGTAATAGGATGCTTGAAGGTAGGGTCAGAGAAAGACCCCGTACGGAGACAGGAAGCACAGTATGCATGGGCTGGAGGCATAACGCAAGAAACTTGGACCAGATCGAGAAGCCGTAGGTGCACCTCGCTGCATGAGCCTCTTACATGTGTCCACCTGACCATGAATGGCTCAAGTGCTCACTCTCAGTATCTGTTTCTTTGGCTAGAGAGATGCCCTCAGGTTGTTTTCAAGTCCTCCCTTGTTCTAAAACAGCAGTCCTCAACCTGTGGGCCACAATCCCTTTGGCCAGCATCTATCTCCAAACATACTTGCATTATAATTCATAATGGGAGCAAAAATTATAGTTAGGAACTGGCAACAAAAATGATCTTATGGCTGGGGTTCACCATAAAATTAAAGAGTTATAGCTGTAGGAAGGTTACCGGCCACTGTTCTAAAAGATTGTTCTAGAGTATCAAATTAGGATTTTTCTCCCCACTGGGGCCAGAGAAATGCCTCAACATGAAAAGCACTTGTTGCTATCACAAGGGGCATAGGTTTAGTTCTTGACACCAGCACGATGGTTCATAACCATTTGTAACTTCAGTTTCAGGGGTTATGATACCCTCCTCTGATCTCCATAGGCCCTAAACATGTATATGGTTCACGCAGAAACATGATGGCAAAAATTCACATAAATAAAACAAACAAATGTTCCTAATAAATAATTCTTTTCACTGGCATGCCTTGACAGGATCTCTGTTTAGAATTTACTTACACCTAGAATTTTAGTATGTGTATGGTTTTGTACTAATAAAATTTTAATACAGAAAAATTAATATAATAGTATTAAACTTAGCCTCCAAATATTACCAGAAAAAAACGAGTTTTGGACACTTGTGTAGTTTTAGCCATTGTCATATCTATGTATAATTGATGAGTACTTTCTAATGCTCACTTTGTATTAAAGATGCAAATTTAAATGCTCATATGTTTAAAACAATCAACAACCAACATTACAAAAAGAAAAAAAAAAACAAATTTCTTGAAAATGTCAACTACCACAAATGCTTTAAAAAATGAGGGAAGACGCTGGTAGAAGTTTAGCTTTTCTTCGGGTGTCTCTTGGATGCTCTTTGGCTTTATATGATGACAACTATTGTGACACAAGAATACCACTATCCCATAATGCTCCTAATACTTTCTAAGACCATAAGACTGGGCTGTGTAGTTAATCAGTACTTGATTCCAAGATTTGGATTCATAACAACAGTATGGTGGCTAATCTGGGACCTTAACCTGGGCAATGGGAAATTGAGAAGTAGATAAAGGCTAATGGCTAGTGTGCTACGCAAATAGCTATCCTTAGAGGAATGCTACTCTTTCAAACTCCAAGGAGCTGCTTCTCTTCAAGCCATCGCCATTACCACTGAAGCTTTCTGACTTCTTTCACGAGTGACTAAACGCAAAGAATTCCTGGGAACCAGCTTGGGAACAGTCCAGCTCCTCAGTTATGCCACTGTCTGACCGGCATGGAAGAATGCAAGTGGGGCGGGTGCAGTAGAGGCCAGAGGCAGCTCCTGGCACCACCAAGCCAGCTTCATAAGTCAGTCCACACGTTCTTACTGGCATCTCCCAGTTACTTCACAAGATGCCTGAAACAGCCTGCTGAAGCTTCTCTACCTCCTGTCCTTTTTCTAATTAACATTGCTCGGAAGAACACTCAAGTGCTCAAGTGTTTGCTTTCCCAGAAGCTGAAGAATGTTGACACAATTCCAGGGCTTTTCATAATTTTTGGAGATGAAAAAATAAATAGTTTGTGATGTATGTCAACTCGCTTAACTTATTACAGAAGACAATCTTTATTTTCCTAAGAATAAGAGAATGCAAATAGTTTCACTGAAAGAACACGCCTGCCTGATTTACATGCCTCTCTTTCAAAGTTCAGCTTGGATACAACAAACCCTAGGATTCTAAACCATCATCTAAAACATTTCTTTTGTCTTAAATTATCTCAGGAAAATACACACTGAAAACAAATACAGGTGCTGTTGCAGCTTCAGCAGCCATAACACGAGGGTCAGACTAGGATAGGATTAAGTACAGAGTAGCGTAAGGCAGGGATAGAATAATTCAGTTAAAATGGAGTTTCAAGGCTGTGGATTTAGCTCGGGAGCAGCTTGCCTACGTGAGACCTTGGATTCAACCCCTAGTATATAAAAAGCATCCAAGAATTATAATAATGCTGAGTAGGTGGTTTGGTCCTCATCATTGATTGTATGTCACAGCCTACTTCCCTAATTATTCGTACCATGCCTCCCATCTACTCACAGGAATTTACTGTCTGAACGCATAATAACCGGCATCACATTTGTCCTTCTTTACACTATAGTCTGTCCAATCAGGTTCCGTGTTCCTAGATAATTTTTAGTTCTATCTACTTTTTACTACATTGTGAACTCAGAATTAGGAAACTAAGATATCAAGTCATTGAAGAATGGCACATGGAAAGACACAAAGGCCAAATGTGGGGAAACTGACATGTGAGTTCAAAATGCAGTAAAGCAGACAGACAATCACAGATGACTGTGACGAACACAGTATAAACTCAGGAGGCCATCAGCATCTCCTTCCCATAGGTACATTGACAGGCAGGTGACAGTTACCTGATACATCAAAAAAGGTCTGCGCCCGTCCGGTCCCTGCGCTGCTCACAGCGATGCACTCATAGAAGCCTTCATCAGACGAAGTGACCTTTTTGAAATCCCAGTTCACACTGGCAGATTCTCTGGAGACAAGAAAAGAGAAAGCTTTTAGTGTTTGCCAAACAAGAGAGAACTGAAAGCAATAACAAACGATTTGTTTCAAAGCACTTGTTCCAATGAATAATGTATAGAAAGTTAAGTTGTGAAAACTGCAGGTTGAATTTTAACTTAAAATCATAAGCCTTTTATATTTTGAAAAGTGTTATGCTTCTCTGTTCAGAGAAAATACATACAAGAAACAATAGATTGTAAGAATGCAAGTTTATCTTTAGGAATTTTTTCCCTAAAGATAAGATTAAAGGTGCATACCTTTAATCACAGCACTTAGGAAGCCGAGACAGGTAGATAACGGTGAATTCAAGGCCAGCCTGGTCTACAAAGTAAGTCCCTGACAGCCAAGATAACACAGAGAAACCCTGTCTCAAAAAAACCAAAACAGACAAACAAGCCATCCTTGAGTTGATAACCCCTGACAAAATTGCTCTTTCCCCTATACTTTCCAGTTTGGAGCTGAGAATTGTGACCAATTCAATGAAACAAGGTAATTTACAAATGCAAAGGCAAGACTTTTTAACTCAAAGAAAATATATTTTCCTTAACTTTCTCACGTAACATCCACCTGGAGGTGAGTTAGCCTATACATATAATAAACAATGCAAAAATTGAAAAAATACATTCATTTTGTAAACAAATTCATGCATCCATCTAACAACTATTGATTCATTCACCAGCAAACTTTTTTCTCATATTCCAGAGCAGTCTGAGAAAATACTTCTTTAATTATTGCTTTTAAAAGTCTAAAGTGTACAAGGGTGGGCTTTATTCTTTTAAAAATATAGTTGAGATAGAAATATTTTATGTTTTTCTATTTTATCATCTATTATTATTCATAATCTTTTGTTAAAAGAAAGGAAGATACATGTAAAGTAAAAAAGTCCTCCACAGATTTGAGACTTCCGGTTGGAGTTTAGGCTCGGCATCTCTCCCCTTCCAGACACAACTCAGCAAAACAACCAGGAAGTGCTTACTGGGCTCTGACTTCATGTTCAGCCCTGATGTGGCCTTTGGGACAGTAAGTTAAGCATAGATTCCTATCATCACGAAAGTGAGTACCTAGGTCGCCATTGTTCTGTGTGCTCTTGTAGCTCAGGAGTCTTCAGCTAGTGTTTCCTGTCCGGTCTATGGGAATGGTCCACCGGTGGCCCTTTCTGTTAGCTTCTGAGGAAAACAGACTCACTTAACTCAGCACTGCCCTGAGTGCTTGGGCTGTGTCTCTACACTTTTTACAGCAGGGTACTAGGCACAAGTCTAAAAGTGCCCTTCTCTAGCAGGTACTGTCAGTCACAAGAAGGTAATAGTTTGGAATGCTTACATCTCAGGTGTTCTCTACAGTGCCTAGCACAGAGATTAATATATATTAGGGTTCATCAAACCTTGGGTTCATGAAAATGTTGGAACAGAAAATGAAACTGTATCTAGTCTCAAGTTGGCTGACAATTCTTTTGTCTAAGGGTGCATAATCAGTTTACTCATTTTAAGAACACTCTTTACAACGCTACTTGACTCGTAGTCCTATTATTTAGGAACTGCTACAAGAAGAAAAAAACAAAAGTTCTGAGACACAGTACTGTAGCCCAAACCTGTAATCCCCCTGCTTCATCCTCTCAAGTGCTGGGATTTAAGGTATGAGCTGATACGTGTGACTTAGTCATTCTTTTTATTGTAGCCTTCCCTGTTGACATAAGCATTCTAATACCACAATAAAGAAAAGGGTTTCCAGAAATGTACTTCAGAACAGGACAAAGAGCATGTCCAAAAGATTTGTACACTGCTAATGCGAACTGACTTCTCTCTTGCATCCCGGCAGCCAAAGTGGCTGACACAAATGAACACTAAGACCCACGGTTCGTATTACTGGGACTCTATGGCAAAAGCATGCGAGTGAACTGGGATTAGGGTATGAGTCTGTCATCACTCACGGCTTAATACATGTCAGCAAGGCCTGTCCCATCTCAGGGCCATAGCACTGGAAACATGAGAAAAGAAAATTTTTGTGGCTTACCTCCCAGGAATTGTGTGGAATCAATGAGTTAATGTTTATAAAGAATCTCAAGTGTCTTTGAAAACTGTCACTATTTAAACAGGAAGCCGAGTTATTCTATTTCATCGGCTAGTTATGTGGCCCCATCATCTGATATCCTGTTCAGTTATGTGGCTGGTTATAAAGCAGGCAGCTAAGTAAATCATCAGGATGGACTATGTACGGAGCAGGCAGCTGTTAGGGAATGGAACATTCTAGATATGATTCACTTCCCAGCCACAAGCATTGCCGAAAATGAATCTCCATAAAGAGATTATATAAATTAAGACTGTCAAATAGTTAACATCCTATGGAGCTATGTTAATATTGCATGAGCAGTGTTAAAAGATTGCTGAAGTAATTCTTAGAGGTTTTGACTCCCAAGTGTACTCGGGTTTTGTGGTAACGCAAACGGCAATATATTCTCCAGAAATAAATTTTCAAGATGTACTTAATCTTTTCCAATTAGGTTACTTACATTTGTCAATAAAAGGTCCCTCAACTTTAGAAGGAAGAGTTGGTGCCCTCTAGCCCACTCCTGTTGGTTTCTCTGTGCTGTAGCCACACATGCTCTTAGTGACCCATGGTGTTCTACTCTTGGCATCCAATGAACTCCTCCTGGGCCTTGTCATGTAGCCTTTTCTCTTTCTGGTCTGCCGGGATCCACACACAATGGCCTCACTTCTGCTTTCCTTTTCCTGCCCAGTCCCCTTGGCCTTTGTGCATCTCCACTTACTAGTGTATGGAATGTCCCAGGGTATGTCATCTACCACCTCTCTCACCATCCTTAGAGGTTCAAATGCCTCTCACCCCATTTTGTTGTTGGTTTGTTTCTTTGTTTGGCTGGTTGGTTGGTTAGCTTTTCAACCTGGGTGTAGCCCAGGTTGTCCTGGAACTCATTCTGTAGACCAGGCTGGCCTCTAACTCAGAAATCCACCTGCCTCTGCCTCCCAAGTGCTGGGACTAAAGATGTTCACCATCACATCTGGCTTTTTATCCCGTTTTAAATTTGCTTCTTGAAATTGAAAAGGCTACCTGTTAACAACCTACCAAATATTAATATTTATAATTAGTTTGTATTTTTGTCATAACACCCACCATATTCCCTTATTATATTACACTTTAAGAAAGAGCCATTAGACATTTTTAGCCCAAAGTCAATGAAGCTAAAGTTTTCAGTGCTCTCTTTCGCAAATGCCTTCCAAGGTCTGCAACCTAACATTGAGTTCATAATCTTGTACATCTTTGACTTAATTTGGGGCCTTCCAATTAGATAAACTTTACACTCTATAAAACCGACTTATATGGACTATATTCCAGAATTTATATAGTCATCAAATATTTACTATCCTTTACTGCCTCCTTCCACTACCACATGAGCAGCCCAGTGCTGCCTTCCAAAATGATAAAGGAATAAGTGACTGGTCAGGAGAGGAATACAGAATTGTATCGGCGTGTTCATGCTGTAAACTACTGCTGAGAGGAATATTCACACACTTTAAATATTGGTCCACTCCCAGTGCCATTCCATCTCTCATGAAGCTCAAAGTAAAGGGCAAAAGACTCTCAACCGAGCAGAGGATTTGGCCTGGCTGCAGGTAGTATCCTGGGGTTCTCGTGGGCATTGTAACTTTGGGAGCATCTAGAAAAAAGGGGAAAAAAAAGTAAGAAAGTCATAGTGATAGTAAATACTTTCTGTGGATGCACTTACAAGCTTCACATTTGAGTGATTCTGACAAACCATCAGAATTCCAATTAATCTAAATTACTAAATTTATTTTAAGTGCCATTAGTCGAAGCAGATTCATTTCTGGATGTCTCCATAGTCCCTCACTGTGACAGTCATCAAATTAATGACTCAATTGTTTTTGAAAGCACACTGTTTTTCTCCACTACCAAGCTAAGAAAAAAATCAAATAAGTTACATCATCAACTTATTCCAAATATGTAAAAATATGAGAAGAATACATATATCTTAGAATTAAATATATAGGACAACTCTTTCCTAAAGGAATAATGAGAAATATGTTTTAAGGAAGCCAACAAATTTCACCCATTCAATATAGGGGATGAAGCTTGGATGCTAATGTGAAGAAATCCTGAGTTTGGCTCTGTGCTCGTGATTGTATGACGACTTAACAGCAGTGTCTCAATCTCCAAATCTCAACCTCATACATAAAACATAAGCTGCTGGTTCCTGCCCAGCTTTGATAACATTCTCTCTGTGACAGGACTAGAGCTATAAGCCTAAAGTTTTAGTCAAAATTTGGTCATTTCAAAATCTCTCAGGTAGAAACAAACAGAGACCTGATCCTCACAAGTAACTTGTAACTGCATCTTTATATATGAGGAGATACATCAGGAACTAGATTAGTAATTAACTAACCAGCTAATGCAAGGCTGAACCGCCACTACGGTCCACTACTATTCGTTGGATAGATGGTGCTTGACCATTGCATATAAATGTTTAGCGAACTCAGATAACTAAAAAGATAAATAGATGAACTCAGAGGTTATAGTTATATATTTAGTCATCTCTGTGTGTAACAATAATAATCAAAGAAAGAGACCATCTATGTGGGGGAAAATAGGGATGAACATGGGAGGGGTTGGAGGGAAGAAAGAGAAGGGACCAGTGATGTATTTATATTTTAGCTTTATATTTTTAATAAATACTCAAAATATATATGTAATACACCAGGATAAAAAAAAAAAAAGTAAAGAAAACCAAATCATCTGCATGTAAGTGCTCATCAACCTAGCAACGAAGTAGTAACACAGAAATATTAGCTTTTACTTTATAGCCCATTTTTCATCTGTGGGATATCCCCCTTAGGCTATTCATATTCCAGTGTTGAGTGATGCATTTTCTTACCTGGGACAATGCTGGAAAAGGAAACGCTGGACACTCTCTGGAAGAGATAATCATCTTTGTCGTAGCCTGTCACTTTGAGAAAGAAAGCTTCATCTGGCGGGACAAAGTCAGAGATATTCCAGATGCCGTAAGGTTTCCGGTCTGGGTAATGTTTAACAGGGATGGTCTTAAGAGACCCCCCCGAGATACTCAGAAGTTCCAGACGATCTACTCTAGCCGGACTGGAGATTCCAGAAGTGTTCAGTAGCACATAGGTAGGTATTCCTACAAGAGGAAGAGTCACAAGTGTCACACAGTTGGGGTCGCCTGTTGCATACATGCTGCTGGCACTGTAGTTGTGTATACACACTATAAGAATGAACACTCTACACTGCCCTGAACGGATTTTTGCTATATAAAGATGAAGCTTGAGACATCCTATGCAGTCATCTTATAGTATTTTAGCTGTTTGTATACAGAGAAAATTAGAATTGTAAATATTATGTGGTAGTTAGTTATGTAAATACTTTTAAGGATTCACTTTTTTATCCTTACTAAAACTGCACCAATAAAGATAAGTTAGCAAATATCTGGAAAAAATTCTGAATGTTCCCTTATGGCTGGGCTTTGCCTCTAGCTATAAGATAACATAATAAGCCTTGATGGGTGGATAAAGTAGGAACAAGAAAAAGCTTTAATATTCAGTAATAATTTCATCTTTGAACAAAAATAATGCCTAGTACCTTTCATTCCAGAAATATGCATGTACTTCATTTTGACGAAGCAGTTTAAAAATTATTAAGATTAAAAACTCACTGAGTACTTTTTCTAAATATAGGTAAGTCTAAGAGGCAACTGGTGTGCTCAGCTAAAACACGTGTTCTCGGCCCCAACCTCTGCAGTTCTGATTCAGATTAAAGCAGGGCCCAGGGGTCTTGGATTTTAAGAGGCCTTTTGAGCTTCAGTTGCTCTCACAGTCATCCTTGAATCACTGGTCTTGGACTGTAATTTGCAAAACACAAAGCGGCCCAAAGACACAAATCACAATCAAGTTAAGGTAAGATGGCTGCTGTGCTCATCAATGCTGCAGTCAGATGCTACTGAGCTACACGGTCATACGAGCTGAGCACAGCTTTCAGTTGCACCGACTGAAGAGCCACGGGCATACCAACCTTGCACTGGTCTGCTCATTGTTTTTTTGAAGTCCAGTGTGGGCTTTTGGGAGAAGCCAGCTCGGAAATCAATAGTGCTGAGACCGGTGATGCGAACAGAATGCCTTCCACTGCTGGAAGTCTGAAATGTGTAACGACAAGACTAGTCAGCATCTGGTTATGGCAGATGCCACTAGTGTGGCAAACCACAGAGTGTTGACAATTGATGTGCCACGACCCTGACAGAAATATTCTGTCTGAACTTAGCTGTGATTCTCCATTCTAAGTGCAAGTTTTGCATTGCATGTCTCATGTGGACTGCTCTAAAGTAAAATTCAGTAAACATCACATACCTGGTGGTCAAAGGTAAACATTCAGTTGCTAAAATGAGCTTAAAGTAAATCTAAAAGCTCCACACATTTCTGTACTTCTCCTTTGTTCCTTGTTGCCAAGTGGTAGATGTTCAATAGACGTTGATGAAATAAAAAACCAAATCCCCCCCCCCCCCACAAAACCCACTCAAGTTCAATTCTGGAAAATGTTTCTTTTTTAAAATTTTTAAATTAAATCATGCCATAACTTTTCCCTTTTCTTTCTTCCCTCCACCTACCCCAACTACCCTCCACCTTCTCTCTCACTCTCTCAAATTTGTGGTCTCTGGCCTCTTTTACTTTATCATATATATATATATATATATATATATATATATATATATATATATATATATATATATATATATACCTAATATTATATAGACTGAGCAGATTTACTGATATGTTTATATATACTCCCATTTTCTTTCTCTGTAACAGCACCGCCAGAATAATCCCAAGAGCTGACAATTTCCCAGATGTTAACCACCTGCCATCCTTAGTTCAGCAGTATTCTAGCAAAGGTGCTGAAATATAAATATGAGAAAAGCAAGGAGCTTGCGTATTGATTACTGGGGACAGGGAACTGGGAATGGTTAATATAATGCAATAACATCACTGAGAGAAATATACAAAAGAAATAGGAATTAGTCTGTTCAGCTAAGGGGATGATGCTGGACTAAATGATGATTGGAGCGTAGGCACTAAAATGTTGAGCAGGTGCAGACATACTAAATTATTTTAATTTAGTTCACAGGCTGAATTAGTAACACCTCTCTTAGTGTACCTTTCCTCTGTTTTCAGTCTACTCAAGCTCATTGCTTTATTCTATTTTATTGTGAACTTATAAAAGAGACATAATTGTATACAGTATAAAGATGGGGAAATTGTGGCACGAAGTTGGTAAGCTATTTGTCCAAATGTATAAGGTTTGCTTTCCACAGAGACTGAGCTGTGATTCAATGGCTAACTCTAGGCTTCTCGCCTCAGCATGACACTGTGTACTAAGAATTAGAATTTGCTTCCTGCTTAGTTTCTCTCAAAGGACTTTCTGGGGATCTCTTACACCAACGCCTACATCTATAGCAGGCTATTTGGGCTGGAACCCAGGACAGATAAGGCAATCAGTGCTTGGTAAAGGTGACTCGATGCTAAAAATATACCATTGTATTGGAACTGTGAACAGGTAGCCTTTCCTTTAAAAAATTATGGTGAAAATTTAGTAGCAGTGTGGACCAGAGTTTAGATTTCTGACTCACATGAGACTAGGAGGAATGAAGGAAGAGCCTGAAGGGCACTAGAACAAGCACCATGGAGAGCTCCTGGGGTGGCAGCTTTCCTCCTAAGATTCATTTCAGCTCAGTTCTTTGTAGCCTGCTAGGTGGGATGCAGATGGATCTCCCTAGCTTAAGGGTACTGGTTTTCTAAATACCTGCCTACATTTAAATGGCACACCCATTACATACAGAATGTTACTCAATAGACACAAATGGTATTTATTGTAAGTTCATTGTTTTTTCACAGATAGGAGTTTAGAATAGCAACTTCTATGTAGCCTTGGACTCCAAGGCATAAAAGATTATATTATTCTCCAAATTGGTTGTACCTACTATAGGTTTCTAATGATTCTTTCTGTTAGAAGAGTCAGAAGGTGTTGATAAACCTTTCTCTGAAAGAAGGGAGCTCTATACTTTTGGATTGTTGAACATGTAGGTTAATACACACAAGATGCTAATTCTAAGATCCCAACTTGATGTCACTCAATGTAATCAGCAAGATAAGTATATAGCTGATTTCCTATGAGCCACTAAAAGTCAGCTGCGGCAGGCATACTATAAGGCCATAGTACCAGTTCTAGCCCAAGGGTTATACATGTCATAAAAGATGATATTTCTGAGTTGAAACAGACCCCTTCTTTTTACTCATTTGATGCACAATTTTGCTGTTGTTTCTTCTGCTAAAGTGACTAAAAATGTTCCTGGTAAAAAATTGAGCAGAGCACCCATCACCCAAGGCTTTATGAATATTAATAAGAACATACCGGCCTTATAAATAATTAGCCAGTGAGAATTCCTAGTAGCACTAATTGAAATTTAATTAACAGAGCTAGATTTCATTTCCTACTCTTAAAGAGTTGTGCTTTTTTATAAATTAACAAATATACTCAAAGCTAAAGCCAAAACAAAACCTACAAAATAATCATATATGCATTCAAATGAAGATGCAAGATATGACAAATGTACTCAAGAGGCAGTTACTTAACTAATTAATCTTTTGTGCCAGCATCCCTTTAAACAGCTTTCCAGTCTTTCATTTGGCTGTGACAGTAGTAAGTAGCTATCATTTTTGTCAGATTTTTTAAGGTTAAAGAATGTTCTGAGATCACAAAGTTAATGAAAGGTGGATCTTGAACTAGTATAGATACCCACCTCTTTTTAAATATTTGCTCTCAAAGGAGATATCATTCTTTCCAAATCAAAGAATATGATTGTTTTCATCATTTTTTCATTGAGAACTTCTGTGATACAGGCGTCATTTCAGCCATAAACATATAATAATGCCAGCTTATTTTACATGTCATTCTATTGGGAATTGCCTCTCTGGATGAATACGCCAGCAAGGAAAGAAATGTTGTCTACGCATAGAATGAACTCAGTTTAAACACACACACACAGACACACACACATGCACACACACACACGCACACACACGCACACAGACACACACATGCACACACAGACAGACACACACACAGAGACACACACAGACACACACACACATGCACACACACATGCACACACACACACACACAGACACACACACACATGCACACACACATGCACACACACACACACACAGACACACACACACATGCACACACACATGCACACACACACACACAGACACACACACATGCACACACACACACGCACACACACGCACACAGAGACACACATGCACACACAGACAGACACACACACAGAGACACACACAGACACACACACACATGCACACACACATGCACACACACACACAGACACACACACACACATGCACACACATCCATACATATTTACATGCAGCAAAATTGGTCTCTGCTCAAGTGAACAGATCTTTTTGGAATAAAAAAAATTCCATTTTGATATTGAAAGGGCAAAATAACTGGATAGTTTTCTAGGAAAAGCCTGTGATAATGTGTTCCACTGCCCCAACCACTAAGTGAGTGCTACAGGCAGATGATAGGCCAAGCTGAGGAAGATTTGAGAACTCTCAGTGTGGTCCTTTGTAGACCTAAGAGTACTGTACTAATGACTCTTAAACACACTTATGCCAGTTGGCTACACTGTGATTTGCAAAATGGACTCTCTCATAAAAACATTCTGAATTGAATGAATACATTCTTATAATGACAATACTTTTTATTTTGACGCGCTGACATTTCCTTTGTTTATAAGTCTTATGTAATTGTACAGACAAACACATAGAAGTTATTTACAAAGTTTCTTTGCATAGTGGCTTCTTTGATGTCAGCATAAACTAAAATACCACATTTGATTGATAACAAAATCACAAATACTTAAGGTAAACAAATATTGAACTTCAATAAAATCTCCAAACTTTACAATGCTAGGGAATAAAGTACTTCTTACATTAAACAATGTGTTAGATAATTTCGTGCATAAGTATCTTTTCAAGTCCTCCTCCTCCCCCCTATGGCCCTTCCAGTGCCCCCCTACATCTCAAATTCATGACCTCAGCTGGCTGTGGTGGCTGGCGCACACCTTTAATCCCAGCACTCATGGTGGCAGAGGCTGGTGGATATGTGTGAGTTCAAGGCCAGCCTGGTCTACAAAGAAAGTCCAAGGCTACACAGAGAAACCCTGTCTCAGAAAAAAAAAAAAAACTGTCAAACTCATGACCTCTTCTTTAGTTAATAGTATTATATGTGTGCATTCATATACACATATAGACACATACATATGCACACATATAGATATAAATAGATCCTGTTGAGTCCATTTGTAAGTGTTTACATTCACCTCTCTTTTAGGGAGCTGGTCTCTGGGGAAGACTGAACCCTCTCTCTTAGCAGCCATTAATTGTCTATAGCTCTTCGTCTAGGGTTAGGGCCTTGTCAACTGATGTTGCCATTGTGTATGTCTTTTTAGGCAGCCATATTAGCCTGCAGAAAATGCATTAGTATGCACTGAAAATTAATATAACCATCTAAACTAATATATTTCTTCCAGTCTTAGAATCTCAATATAGCTATGTGATATGAAATATTTTCTTCTGTACTTAGGGTATTATCTAGGAACAGTTTACCCAAATTTACTTATCAGAAACATACCCCAGGGGACGTGTTAAATTACAAATGATTACACTGATAATCCTAGGCTAATAGAAACATTTTGTATTATCTCAATCTATTATTTAATATCGTCATAGGGAGTTTCCCTTAAGTAGAAGGAGACAAAACTTGGCTCAGTGGTAATAGACTTATATAGACTATGTAGCTATATATTAGCTACAGCTGTCTGAATGGAAAATTCATATTGCTTCTCAGAAATAAGATCCAAGATTTGTAGTCTCCATATAAATGGAAACTTGGGGGCATAAAACGACTTTTTCTCCTGTTTTTAATAAAATTTTGTGCTCTTTTCAGTTACTTCTGTTCAGTGTGTTTTACCTACATCAGAGGCAAGTTAAAACATATGCATCATACATATAATTAGACAAAGGAGTTGACTCATTGTCTGTGTAAAAAGGTGCCCAAAAACATCATAGTAAAGTGTTTGCATAATAAAGCACAAGAGAAAATAAGGAGCCACTCTAGTTGTACATAAATCATGGGTATATTAAAGTCCTGGATCCTAATTCAAGAACGGCAGGCTAAGTAAATCTACCACTGTCTTAGACACTGTCAGAGTAAACATTAATTTCTATTCATAAATGTTTATACAGTTTTTATTTGGGAACTGTGGCTTCTCTGGTGATAAAACTGTAGCAACAATAACTAGAGAGAAAAATCTTTTCAGAAATAAATATGAAAGTGGAGAAAATTTAATCTAAGAGAGGTACAGACAGATGGTATTTTAGACCACACCTGACAGGACTTGATTAAAGTGTTGGTATCTGAGTTGAACCTTGGAGGATAGTTTCAAGTCAGAACGAAAGAAAAGTCATTCTAGGGAGAAGGAACTTCTAGAAGAAATAAAGCTAGGTGCAGTGGTGCCACAGGCCTTTAATCACAGCACTCAGGAGGCAGGTATTTCTCTCAGTTCTAGGTCAGCCTGGTCTACATAGTAAATTCCAGGACAGACAGACCTACACAGTAAGACCCTGACTTCACAAAACAAAACAAACAAAGCATGGGGCAAAGGAGGGGTTAACAAGACCAGCTTAAATTTAAATAATTAAATTTGACTACAGTGTAAATGTAAGTGCTACAAAATAACCAGAAGATTGGTTGAGGCCAAACCACATGGTCTCTCAGTATCTTATGGTCATAAAACAGACTGTTTTTCATCCTTGGAATTAAGTGCTATTTGAAATATTTAAAAGCCATTATCAATTTGTCTGATAGAGCTGGCATTTTCCAGATAGTGTAGAGCAAAAGAGATAGCAGGCAGGATACACTATCTAATCTCGGTTCTCTTCTTGAGAAAGCACACATGCAGAACATTTGTCATTCACCAGCTGTCTAAAAGGGAGATCCAATGTTAACAGCAATATTTATGTCAGTATATATAACTCCATTTATTTTGTATCATGCTGATAGAGTATTTTGACATTTCATATAGGAGCGAAATAAGTTTATTACTTGTAAGTTGCATTTTAATGTTTATGTTTTGTTTAATTATCGCTGCCATTAATTGTAAACTGGGAGCAGTGTTAACCAGAAGTGGTGGTTCTTTAGTGAGTAGAATGAATTTGGGGCAATGTAAAAATAGATACCATACTTTCTCTCTCCCTCCCTCCCTTTCTCTGTCTCTGTATCTCTTTCTCTGTCTCTGTCTCTGTCTCTCTCTCTCTCTCTCTCTCTCTCTGTCCCTCTCTCTCTCTCTTTCTCTCTCTTTAGCATTCTCTTAATTATAAGAGACTGAGCTTAGACACTTGTCTAAACAGAGATTATATTGCTTCGTCATCTCCTTACTCTCTTTACTTACAGGCCAACCCTTGGAACTCCTCTGTGCTAATTATCAACTAAATATGCTTAGTACACACTAAGCAGATAGCATGAAACATGGCCAAACGTAGACACTGAAAATTGATGGCCGAGGAAATAGGCACGCCAAGCGCAAGACAAACTGCAGTTACATCAGATCATTCCTCTAGGCAAGAGCTTTACTAGAGGAAAGCTCACTGGTAGCAATCCAAATCACCTGGAAGAAGGTTCAAATGCCCCAGAACAAACTACTACTAAAGTGGTACATTTGCATATATCTCACAGCCAACAATGGATGCCTAATTGTTACACCTGACTGCCAACTCAGGGCACTGCTGGCTTAGGTAATGCTTAAATTAAATCATCTGAGGCATAGAGACTTGAATTTCATAGTCCTTCCTACTGTGGTTTAAAAAAAAAAAAGACTCAGCACATCACATTGTGGGTACATTGATTGATCAAAATAAGTATAACATCAATTTTAGCTATGTTTATTCGAGATACCATAGCAGAAAAACACTTTACAGTTGCCACCACGGCATCCAACATACACTGCACACCTACTGTGTGCAAGGAAAGGAGTTAATAAAACAGTTGTGACAATTTATGGTCCATTTGCTAAGAAACTGCCAGATGATATATACATTGCCTTTGTCCCTACTCTCTCACTCAAGGTTATGCAAGTCCCCACCAAGATATATTCTAAACTTTGTAGTCTCCCTTAGGGCCTAGAGCTCTGGGAATAATAAATGTTCTGACGCTTTAAGGGGATTATGGTGCAAACTGTAATTCCTTTAAATGAGAAAATTAATGTTCATATTCTTTGAACATAAAAAGTCTGCCTGGCATGGAAAATCCTCCGTGAATTTCTGTGCTGCACTATCCCCACATGCATGTGCATTCACAGCACTCCTGTAACTTGAATGCCTGTCCCATGAAGCCCATTTATTATGTTGGGAGGCAATGAAAGAGAGAAACACTGTTGCAGGTCCCCTCATAGGATCCTGGAGCAAAGCTGCTAAGGATGCTGATGGCAAGCAGGGAGACCATGGGCAAACACGTGGATGAAGCACACTGTGTGAAGCCAGCTCCTGTGGTGAGCATTTGGAGTTTTTGCCCTAATGGTCTGAAAACCGCTCATGAGTGGTGTGAAAACCTCTGCAGAACAACCTTTTCCTGTTCTTGGGGAAAACCCTCTCAAACATAAAAATGCGGATGTTTGAGTGGACGGAGACTAGAGTATAAATCTGAGAAACGCTGGCAATCACCCCGATTGCCCACCACTGCCAATTACACACAAAATCCATGAAAACATCACATCCCTGATTCATGATATCCTGAATTTTGACTGCATGTTACATTCTTCACTCCATATTGACTGTGTGTGTGTGTGTGTGTGTGTGTGTGTGTGTGTGTGTCCTTTCAGATAATTCAAGGAAACAAATGCTATTTTTATTTTTAAAAAATGACTGTACATCTAACCAATAATGGTATGCAACAGGTCTTGAGACCTTGCTTTGCACTACTTCATATATCTCCGCTTACTTTCTTCTCAGCCCAACTCCGAGTCACGTGACAGAGGAGGACAGCAAGGAATAGACAAGTTCTGCTCCCAGAACTGTGAGTGCTGTTCAACTCTACACAGTTCCAACCAGGGCCCACAGCCCTGACTGTTGTTTTTCACTGGCTTCATGGCTGCTGACTTTGGAAGCAAGAGATCGATGGACCACCATCAGTCCTCAGATCTGATGACAGGAAAACTGCCCAAGAATTTTATTCCCTGTTGCAGAACATCACTGATGCCCATGGACACCAAAACAATGCCACCCAGCTCATGTGTCCAAGACCTCCCACACATGTGCTTTCATTAAAAGTGTTCCCCATGATGACAAGAATATACAAATAAGCTATTTTATATACTTTATAAAACACGCCAACATAAAAATAAAATAGCAAACAGAGTACAAAACAGAAGTACCTTCACTGTCCACATTCCCGCATCGGGCTCTTTGACATTCACCACTTTGGCAGAGTTATGGATGTTTAACAGCTCGTTCAAGCCGAATCCCTTTCTTATCAGCTTCCCTGAAAGACAAAACAAAGGTAGAAAGCATAATTTCTCTCCCAAGTAAAGAGCTAGGCTAACTTACCATGCACAAGTCTTTTAGAATAGGATCAAATTTCACACAATATAGGTTTTTTTTTTTTTTTTACTAAGTACTATGTACATTGCTTAACATATATACTCATGTCCATAGTTCAAAATGTTTTATTTGTATCTAAAATATACTTAATTGTTGGCTTCTGGGAAGCACAGCTGAGGTAGCAGGGTCCCCGTTTGTTCTGTGTTTGAGGGGAAGATGAGAATGGATAAACGCCGGTCCAGAGAACAACTGACATATTACTAAGATGCTAACATGCAGGCCCTAGAGACAGGTAGACTGCAGAGAGGCAAAACCCACACCAGAATACAGGTCTTTCTGGAGGTCAGCGTAGATGCTCCTATCATGAGCATCCTGAGCAAATCTCTGCAGAAAGAGCAGGACTTTAGGCAGTTTTCCGTTGGGTACAGGAGAAGGTGGCCTATCAAAGGATAATTAAAGAATAACACTGTAACCAAGTGCATGGTACTATCTCCTATCTGCCTAATATTTACCTTCAATAACTACTAGTTGGGATCTAAGGGGAAAAACAAATAAAATAGAACTGAAGCCTAATTTTCCACCTCTAGCTTCCCTGTGCTCTATTTACTTGGGTGGGCAATTTAAATAATCAAAAGACTGGCCATCATTGTGCGCCCAGAGAATCTTTAAAGCAGTTGGAACACGTCACAATGAGTTTAGCTCTTCAGGGTAGCATGGGAGTTATTACAGGGTGTGGAATGTGGCTGCAGCAGACAAATGCACTGCTGAGACCAGCTCTGTGAGCCTTGAAAAGGACGGTTTTACACCCGTTGTAAGTCTCAGTGTTTTGCTAGCATGGACGCAGGCTCTGAGCAATATTTCATATGCTTACAGAAATTATGTCACACTCTTATGGGAGTTATTTGCTTCTACAACACAAATAAAGAATATAGTTACCCCCTTCTCCTTTATAAATATTTACAAGGAGAGAAAAGGTACAGCAGACACCAAAACCACAGTAGAAATGAAACAATTCCATCAAAACCAGTAGATATGCTTAATATAATGTTAGGAAAAATGAGATTCTTTTATTCTCAGATTGGCTTTCCAGTATGAGTCTCATCACTTTCAACCAGTAGCAGAATTAGAAAGATCTTTTCATAAAATACAAGTGAGAAAAATGTAAGTTAAAACATTCATTCATCCACTAAGAATATAATTTATTTTGGCAGCATTGGGAATTAAAATGAGAAACTTATACATATTAGGCAAGTGTTCTACCATTGAAAATTAACCCTAGCCTAAATTTATTTATTTATTTGTTTGTTTATTATTTATCTGTTTGTGTGTGTGTGTGTGTGTGTGTGTGTGTGTGTGTGTGTGTGTGTGTGATGTATGTGCCTGTGTCTGCATGTGAACTCAGGCACACAGGTTCACAGGTTCAAAGGCCACTTCAGTGTCAGCTCTGGTCTTTTCCCTTGATGTTTTGATGCAAGGTCTCTCTTGTTATTTGCCGCTGCTGCTGATGCCAGCTCCATGGCTTCCAGGTATTCCTCCCGGCTGCCTCCCATCTTGCCCTGGGAGCACTGGGTTTGTAGACATGTGCTACTATGCTTGGCTTATTATGTAAGTCCCAACTGTCCAAAGTCAAGCCCTCCCTCATGCTTTTATGGCAAGCACATTAACCACCAAGCCATCTCTCTCTCCATTAGATTTGACTTTTATGGCAAGCACATGTTCCTTAAAAATTAAACTTTTCTACAAAATGACAGTGAAATGCCAGAAAGCTATTTTGAAAGAAAAGTTATTTTAGTGATTTGTTCAAAAAATTAACATAAGATGCTCAATTTTAAAGAATAAATTACTATAAAATCTATACAAATTAAACTATTGTCCTGAGGACATAGTTCAGAGGTAAACCACTGGACAGGTAGGTATCAGACCCTGAGTTCAATCTCCACTACTGAAACAATGATGTTTGTAACATTATTGCATATAGTGTTATATAAAAATACCATAACATAATAAATATTTAATTATTTTTCATGTGCATCACTAACTAGAATAGATTTCATGAATGCAATTTGTTTAAATGTGAGTTTTAACTTGTTCATTCTCATGTTAATTCAAAACATTCATAACTAATAACTTTCCTCTTTCAAACATCTATAGTCACTTATGGATGGTTTGGACTTATTTAGAACACTGGAATTAACTGGCCAAGTGTGCAGAAAGTGTCCTTCCCTGTTCTTCATATTTAATAATCAGGGTTTGATTCATCTCACCGAAAGGATTGCGAATTTCAATCACAGGAGAAGGGCCACTCAGGGACACGGTGACTTCTTTGAGGCTGGGATCAAAAGGAATTTTCCAAGTATTTACAGCCTGTTCCAAATGATCGGTGGATAGGAGGTGAACTTTGGAGGCCTGGACTGCTTCTTCCACCCACTTCAACACCTTTGGGAGGAAAAGAAAGCATGAAAGAGAAAAGTGAGTAACATTTGCAGATCAGCCTACTTTGGGTTCAGCACCTGGCCAGTGAAGCCCTGACTGAGGCTCTTCCTCTGCTGGTGCGAGGCATGGCTGTTCCTTAACAGACATGCCTTAACCCCACCTCCCTGTGCTGTAAAACACTAGTTTATCCTACTTTCCAATTCCAAGTTTTCCATCTTGAATTACTATTGACAATTAAACTTCAGGGTTAAACGTCATGAGATGAAAACCAAAGAGGCATTACAAATAACCTTCGATATATAAAGAAAAATGGAGAGAACCTGTCTTTAAAAGGGATTTTATTCATTCTGGGCAAAAATTTAAAACTATACCACCTTAACATTTTGCCAAATGGAAATTGGGAGGGTTTAATATTGTAGATAGTATTAAAGTAGTTTTGGTATTCTACTTTTGGAAAAATAGTTTCATTGTCAATAAGATAGTCCTTTTGTGATAAAATGAATAAATACCTCAAATAGTAGGAAAGGCAACCAAAAATTTAAAGAATAGAAAGTATTTCAGCTTCAAATCAACTCCAAGAGTGCAAAGAACAATTGTCCTTAGGAATATATTACAAGATTAAATTCTAAAAAGGTCTGAATGTGGCAAATACCCACTTCATATAATTTTTACAACAAATACAACTCCCCTGTTAGACAAATGGTACACATTTAGCTAACCAGTGATTAACAGATCTTAATTCAACCAATTTTCAGATGTGGTCATAGTTATTTATGTCATATGTGTGCTTGGCATGCCCCTTTACTTCTTAGCATCACCTTTTTATTAGGCACTAGACCCTAAACAGAAGTAACTACTAAACAAAGCTAAAATATTTAAAAATTTTTTAATTTATTAAATTTCAGTGCAAGCAGTAACAAACTAAGTGCTCAAGCAACAAAAACTGTTCATATTCCCTATCCAAACATCCTTTTCATTTTCTTTGTTGTTTTCCTCCTAAAAAGTATAGAAAAGAGGAAGACATATTAGTATAATTAGTAATGTCAGACAGTTGTGTTCACTCTATAAATAAATGTGTGTTGTCTAAGATTCTCTCACAGGTATTCTATATCAATAGACATATTTATATTCAACATTTAGTAACAGCTTTCCTTCTCTGAACTGATATTCAATGAATTTTTTGCTTTTATTATATATCATTTATTTTTCACGCATATTCCTGCCATTGCTCCAAGCTAAAAATCATATACATTTCTGTGTGTATTTAAGACTAAATGGTGTGTGAAAAAAAAATATTAAAAGTGGCCTGTGTGTTAATGGTAAAGAGAGTGGTTATAGTAATGACAAAAGTAATGTCCTTTGTTTGTTTGTATATTGAGATAGTGTTTCAGATATCCCAGCTGGCATTGACTGCACCACAGACTTAAGGCTTGCCACACAACATCTGGTCACTCTGCTTCCACTTGCAAATGACACAGTTATGGACATACACTGCCACAGCCAGCCTGATGCTCTTCTTAAATAGGAGAGCACAGGAGAAAGCAATGAATGCTTGCTGAAGTATGGAAGCACCGTCACACTGTGCCCGTATAGCTGACACTAAAATAACATTAGTTTGCTCTTCTCTAAATAAATATTCTTTTGTTCTTCTGATTATGCATTTCAATAAAAATATCATAGGTAAATAAAAATGTATGAAAGACAAGTGGTTTCTGTAAATAAAGGAAAAAGTGAATTCATGGTACATAGAATGTTTAAGAATACCACAGAGAAGCTGGAAAGAGGAGTGGCGTCATCTAGGGAAGTGCTCGCATAAATGATAAGCTGAAGAAACCAGGGCACCACACACCAAGACGCTGCATGCCCATGCTTATTGCAGCACTGCTCACTGTAGCAAAGATGAATGAGGAAGAAAATGTGGCACACAAACCTAATGAAGTTTTATTCAGAAGTAAAAGCAAATAAAATTGTGCCATTTGCAAGAAAATGGATGGAACTGGAAGATCATTGGGTAAAGCAAAATCAACCAAACTCAAAGACAAATATCACATGTGTCCATACATGCCAGATAGATTTTATATGTGCATGTATATAACACACACAAACACACACACCATACATATACATACATACATACATATATACATACACACACATACACACATACATACATACATATACATACATACACACACATACATACATGCATATATACAGGCATACACACATACATACATACATATATACATATACATACATACACAATACATACATACACACACATACATATACATACATACATACATACATACATATATACATACATACACACACACACACATACACACATACATACATAAAAGGACTAAGCAAGTGATAAATGGGTCTAAAGATAGACAGATAGGAGAGGAAAGGATAATGAAGGAAGGAAAGACAAATATTGTGTTTTTCTCATATGTAGATTCTAGATTGAAATACTCATACATTTATGAACATATGACACAAAGGCAGAAAGAAGCCTATAAAGAGCATTGAAAGAGACCAGCAGGTGAGGAATTGAGAAAAACAGGAAGACAATAAGGGAGGAAATGTGAACAAAGTACAATTATACAGGTGTATATATACATATATATGGACACACACATATACATATATGGATGACAGATATAGATAGATAGATGCATGCATACATGCATACAAACATACATATGTACATACATAGATGATCACAGAAACCATTAATTTGTGCACCTAATAAAACTGTAAAAGGACAATGGCACTGGGACCATCTCGTGAATGCATATTCATAAGCCAGGATTAGGCCTTTTTATTTCTTGAAAGTTACTAATATACTTAAAGTACAAGAGTAAAATTAGTGTATTTAAAAGAAAACTCATGCAATCATAAATGACTTCAAAAGAACATATGTTCTATAAATCAAATGATATATTTCCTTCAAGTTTAACTGTCCAAAGGACCTGGATTTTCCATATAAAATTACAAATATACCAACACAACTTTGCTAAGAAGCAGATGCTGTTGTTTTAAGAGTTTTTAGTAATCTTTCACAATTGAATATGAAAGTATTACTGGTTCTTTTCATCAAATCACCCCACATGACAACAGAAACCAGGCCAACTGTAACTAATATTTGACATCTCTAGAACATATGAGGTAATAATCAGTGTTGACATTTTTATGAAAAGGGCTGTAAAGATTTGCTTTGCTCCAGAAAACACAAAGGACTGATTTAGTGTCTGAGAATGCAATCAATAAATTTAAGCAATAATAAAAACCAATTTACAGTCTGAAAAGGAAAAGGGAAGGGGGAAAAAGAATGAGCGGATCAACAGAACATCTATTCTACAGGAAAGACTGGCATGGCCATAACTGGTTCTCAGCTGAAAGGTGGGTAAGGCTCAGGAATCGAGAACCACTTAAAGTCCATCACACCTATCAAGGACACAGGAAAAGGAAGGAACCTGCACACAGTGCTGTGGAGATTGTAAGCTAGTGTGGTCTCTATGGACATCGGTGCAGAAATCTATGATCTAGCTACCATATGTCCCACTCCAGGTATATATCTGAAATAGATCTAAATAAGCATACAAAAGGGATTCCTGGACTTCTGTGCGCATTACAGCACTGTTCACCTCTATGCTGTGCAACAAGCCTCCAGGGGAAAGAGACAATGTGGTACTTAGACACACTGGCATCTTCTCCAGCTCAAGAAAATGAAGGTAAGTCATTGACAGGGAAATGAATAGAACTGGAGATCATTATACCAAGTGAACAAGCCAGGTTTCTAAAGATAAATATTACATTTTTCCCCTCCTTGATGCATAGAATATAAAGTTTCAAAGAAAAAAATCTATAAAACATGAAGGTTAAGAAGGGACTATCTGGGGGGCAGGGAGGAAGGGCCCTAAATGGAAGGTGAAGCCAAAGAGCATAATAGTGGAAATGACAGACAAGTGTCGTATGTTTACTCACACATGCAAAATCAGAGTTAAGAAATATTCACATAAGACTTGAGTAGAAACAGGGCCACTGAGGACACAGGCCAGTGAGAGGAGACTAGGGACAAGAGATGGTGTCAGGGTGGTGACTATGAGACAGTGTCACAGTGAAAATTCTTTATTTTATATGCCAATTTTAAGAAATATTTTTAAGGAAGTACAAAATAAAAAGATGTGCACAGCATCTTCAGATTAGTAATAAAGTGATTCTGTTAAGTAGAACCACTGTGAAATAATTTTATGTATGCTCTCCAGTAAGCTAACAGTTTGTCTCTGTGTACTTCCAGAAGTGCATCTATCCTTCAAATACAATGTAGCAAGATTATGCATTACTGGAAACCTATCCAAGTCCTAAGCATTCTTAGGGAAATGACGGCCTTCCTGAAGCATTTTTCCTAGGGCAAGTGTGTTCAGACGCTACAGAATACAAACAGGTGCTAGACACATTTAATATTGCTTCCAATTCATCAATGCAACATTTATGGGATTTTCACAGAGAGATTACCCTGTATCATAACCATACTTTTTTGGGGGAAAGACACAGTGCAGACTCTATCAGGAGCCTCAGATCACTCCGTTCGCTATCCATCCCTAAGAAACGCCTCATTGAAAACAGATGTGAACAAGAACATATCAATGCTAGCTGCAGAATTAGCCCTGAGGTTTCTGGCTTTTCCAGTTGCCAGCTAGAAGGCAGAAACATCGCTAATTGTCTGACTATGGGGAACATTCTCATGAGATTGAGAATGATCTATTATAATGACAAAAGAAATAAAACTAAAGTAAAGTGAGAGCCTTTGGGTTGTACATTGCTATCAACACAACACTTTTTCAAGGCGCTAGGGAACCACTGGTAGCAATTTTTTGTTTTATTGTAAAAAGTATTCTCTAGCTATTCCTAGCAATGTATATGTTCAACGGACCTTGGAGACAGACCAAAGAATCCAGCTCCTTAATTTGATAGATGAGAAAAATCATGTCTGAAGTGAGTTCTTGTATTGTTTTAATCTACTCAGACTCCTGCTGGCTACATTTTTACTTAAGTTCCTCGTGTTCATGAAGTTGCTCTTGTAGTTGAAAGATTTTTCAGCCCATACAATGATCAACACTTGTGCCTAAATTCACAGATTTATTTAATCTGGAACAAGTCACTGGTGTTTGAAAATTACATGCATTGCTATGTGTGATGAAATACAAAGCAGAAGTGAAAGAGAACTCTTGTGCACATATTAATGAGCAGAACCTGGGTAGTTCCGTTCAGAACATGTTCTAGTTTGATGTTTGATACTGTGATAAAATACTGACAAGAGGCAACCTACTGGAAGAAAGTATTTATTAGAGCTACACTTCCAGGTCTCAGTCCATCATGGAATGGAGTTAGAATAGAAATTCACAGGCAGAAACCACGGAGGAGTGCTTTTTACTGGCTCGTTCCCTTCAGTCTCTTGCTTAGCTTGCTTTCTTATCCAGCCCAGGACCATTTGCCAACTAGGTCAGGTGCTGCCCACAGTGGGACAGACCCTCTGCATCATCTAATAATTAACACAGACACGTTCACATGCCAAACTGATCTAGACAATTGCTTGGAGACACATGAACTATCACTACTTAGCAATGGGTATATCTGCAGTGCTTCTTACATGCACATGCCCCCTCCAAGAGCTTCGCACCAATTTTCACAAAAGCCCCTGAACATAAATTACATGCACAATTATCTCTATTTTACAGATGAATAAGAGTGAGTTGTTACCCATGCCAAAGTTTGTGCAAGTCACAAAATTAGCAACAAAGCAACATGTGCCATTTGGTCCCAATGTTCCTGTCTTCCCCATTTAAAAACATCAGTTCTCAAGAGTGAATCAAAGAAGAAAAGGCAGCTGGAGAACACTAAAGATCAATGCAGATGTCTTAAAACAAACGGCATGCAGAACACAATGATTTAACTGGTGTATGTTTTAATAACATTTTAACAGTAAATAGGCAAGAACTGAACAATTTAAAACTATTAAAGCCTTCACATCAATATTATGTTTAGTGTGAAGAAGACTTGCTACATTCTATGACAATCATTCTGTTAAAACTATGTACTGCACTGCTGGTGGGCTGCACTGGCCCTCGTCTGGCCTGGATAAGCAGGGGATTATTCTGGTCTGGATTCAAGTTCATTACTGTGTTGTAGTATAAAACGGAGCCCACGATTCCCAATTTTCTTAGATGCCACTGAGGACCTAGTAAACATATATGTGTGTAAACTATATGTGTCATGCATAAACTATATGTGTTGAGGAAGCTATCAGAAATAGGGGCCTGAAGTGCAGTCAGAGGAACTGAGGTCATATAATACAACTTAAGGATCATTAAGTTCTGCTTGCATTCCACCCCACCAGGAACTTAGATGAAAGCATGTATGTCATTCTCAGAACATACTTTTTAGAGATAACTGTGTGATGGCTCAGAACTAATCTTTGAAGTAAGGTTCCTTTGGTTCTGACTCTAGGAACTTTCAGGTTGTGGTTTATTGCACATGCACATATGTGCATCAACACCCAATGCACTGCTGATGCCCTCAGGAATGGCCAGATGTATGCTAAGGAGATCACTGTCGATAAATGACTTGATTTCTGACTTTATAAAACTAAGGGTTTGGCTAATTTGTGACTATTTGTAAGAATATGTTCACTGAGAGTGCTAAAAGATTCTAATGTCACTGCTTAAGACCTTAGTGAGTCTATTAAAGAAATGTTACATCTTGAAGCCTTTTGAGAGGCTCTTTTACAGATAAGATCCAGTTGTGTTACCTTCATGTATTGAGTTCCCATTGGAAAAATTCCCAATGAGATTTACTGACAATATGAGAAGTATAGTTGGTGAGTCATTGCAAATGGTGTTAGGCAAAATAAACACTTTGTGGACTGAAGAGATGGTTCAGCACTTAGAGGCACCTGTTGCCAAGGCAGATTGCTTAAGTTGGATCCCTGGAACCCATGTGATGAAAAGAATAATTACTTCTGTGCATGCAAATGAATATTTCACACACACACACACACACACACACACACACACACACACACACACACACACACACACATGCACAGAGAGGGAAGGGGGAGAGGGAGAAGGAGAGAGAGAGAGAGAGAGAAACAAGGAGATGGGTTGGAAAAATAATGTAAAAAAGATTCCGTCCTCCCATCCGGTCCGTCCGTCCGGTCTGTCCGTCCGTCCATCCATCTGCAAGCAGGCTCTGGCCATTTAGTATTCTTTAAATAAAACAGTTTTCTAACAAAATACAAAAAAAAAAAAAAGATTCATAGTACAACTAAAATTTTATCCAGTTCACATCAGTTAGAGGGGATTTAGTTCAAAGGGTCTGATGTTTAGGTTTAATTGTCAACTTGACACAATCTAGAGTCACCTGGAAAAAGTGTCTCAATGCAAGATTGATTGTGTAGATGAGGTTGGCTTCTGGACACATGTGTGTGCAGTGACTACTTGTTTTAATTACATTAATTGTTGTGGGAAGACCCAGCCAACTCTGGGCATCTCTCTTCTATGAGCTTGGATCCTGGACTGTGAAGAGTGGAAAAGGTGAATTAGTAGATGAACATAATTGCAAACAGTTCTCTCTGCTGGTGACTGTGGATACGATAGCATTGTTTTAAGCTCCTGACACATTTGACTTTCTTCCCAAAGTTGCTTTTTCTCAGGGAGTTTTACATTATTCATATCATAGAAATGAAGAGAGAACAAAGGCATTGAAAACACTATTGTGATGGTTGTAAATTGGCCATACAAGCACTCAGAATGTGTATTTCACTTGGGACTTCCTTTGGGTGAGTTTCACGGAGCTTGAGTTATATCTCAATAAAGTTCTTTTTCTGCTAAGGAAACGTGGGCTCAGTGGGGACCCTGGAGATGTCTTCAACTCAGTGAGCACCTAAATCTTATGTAAAGTTGCCATATTTCCTGCATGATGAAACCGCATTAGCGGGCAGCAGCTGACAAAACAGAAGTGCACTTCAGACACGCTTGAAGGGTGAAGTCATCCCACTGGTTATTTTAAACTATTGCAGTGTATTTCACTAATTTATCTTCATAAAATTCCTCTGACACAGTTTTAGCAAGTTATAGATGATAAAAGAAACCTAGCTTGCCAGAAAATACAGCTTATTTAAAACAATAAAATACAGAAGATTGACTTTATCATATGCTTTTGCCATTAAATCATTTTGTTTAGAATAGGCAAATTTCAGAGTTCAGCCAACCCATTTTTCACTCTTACTGTTTTTTTTTCTTCAAGAAATGACTTTTAAATAAATAAATAGATACACTCTTTCACATTCAGACAGGTGTGTGTGTTCTCATACAACATAGAGCAATTAGTCTTTCATTACTGTATACCCTAAAAGCAGGAAGATATCCAGGTTCTCTATGAATAATAAAATATCTTAATAAATCAATATTCATGCTCTCTATGAATAATAAAAGAACACTTAGTTAGAGAGAATGCTTGAGGATTTTTGAAGATTCTTTCCCCACGCTATTTATCTCTTTCCAGTTCACCTTCTTTGTTCATCTACACACACACACACACACACACACACACACACACACACAGAGAGAGAGAGAGGGGGGGGGACTATGAGTGATATCAACTACTGAAATAAATCGTAATTTATAGTAACCAAGAAAAGCAGATATTCATGTGCCCAGATAGGCTCTCTCTACTTCTCAGCTTTTACTAGAAAGAAACTCTGGGTCTGGATACTATCAGTCCCCTAAGGCTGTCCTCATTGGTGGAGCTATGGAGAAACTTTTGGAGATGGTGCCTATCTAGAGAAAAGTTGACCACTGGAGACATGCCTTTGAAAGCTTCCCCTGGCTCTCTGTCCCTCCCTCCCCACATACTCTCTTCTTTATTTCTTTCCCTCTACTTTCACCTCCCCTCTCTTTCCATTCTTCTTCCTCTTCTTATCTCTCCCATGCCTCTTTCTCCACCCTTCCTCAGTCTCTTCCCTTCTCCATCCCCTCTCTTTATCCTTCCTTCCCCTACCCTTTCTCTCTATCCCCCCCTTTCCTTCCCTCATCCCTCTTTCTTTCTCCACTCCTCTCTCTCCTTCCTTCCCCACCCCTCTCTCTCCATTCCTCCCTCACCTCTCTCCATCTGTGTCTCTGTCTCTGTCTCTGTCTCTGTCTCTCTCTCTCTCTCTCCATCCTATCCTCTAAACAGTAAGAAATTCTACATTAACTGATGTTCAGTCCAAACTCACGGGGCCAAGCAATTTAAGCCTCAACCTTTTGAAACTGTGAGTAAATTAAATTTTTGCTTTTTTATGCCACTTGATCACCAGTATGCAAAAGTAACTGACAAAGAAACTGCAATGAAAGACTGCCTGGCTCATGCTTGGTATGTGAAAGTCTAAATGGTCCTTTAGAGCATTTAAATAGTAAACGTTAGCAAGATCTTCCCCAAATACCTCAAGGTGCAGATCTGGTTCTTGACTCTAAAGAGGAAACTTAACCAATTAGATCTAGTTGGAAGGAACACTCATTTGTTAGAAAAAGATACATATGATTGATATCAAAAGGCTAACTATGTTCCTGAACACAAGTCATTGAGTCAGGACACTTACTCCTCAGTGGATCCTAGAATGTAAATTACAAGCACATTATTGTTTTGATTGTTACTCCTAAAATAGCACTACATACCATTCTCGGAATGTGCCAAGTTGTAACTCAGTTTTCATGCCCCGTAAAATTTGGTGCTTAAATTTTTAGTAATACACTTCTCATATGACTTCAAGATGGCACAGGAGCTAAAATTCTATGCACGTGGCCACTGTAACATTGTAGCATGGATGGAATTTTCTGTGTAGCCATTGTGCTTCCTTTCTACCTTTACAAGAAATCTTAGGATTTTTTTGTTTGTTTGTTTGTTTTCTCTTGTTTTTTAGATTTTCAAGACAGGGTCTCTCTGTGTAGCATTGGCTGTCCTGAACTCGCTTTGTAGACCAGGCTGGCCTCGAACTCACAGTGATCCGCCTGCCTCTGCCTCCCAAGTGCTGGGATTAAAGGCGTGCACCACCACATCTGGCTGAAATCTTAGATTATATTAGAAAAGAAGCAAATGAAGGAAGGGAGGAGAAAAGAAAGGAGGAAAGAAAACAAATTAATAGATTTTGAATTATAAAACAATCAATCCTAGAAATCTAAAGATGACAACAAAATTGTTAGCATAGTTTCTATTGTTCAATTTTCCAATTTTCTTTAACTTAAAATGTTAATTCCTCTTATGTGTTTATCAAGTTTAGAAACAAGACAGAGGAAGCCATTTAGATACATTAAACATTTTAGAATATGATTGATTAACTCAAATTCACAACGGAAGTGCTCTTATTAATGAGATGGAAAATCTTATTAGTCAACAGACTATAATTCTTTCATCACTAATTAAGACCATACAAGTCTAAAGAGACCCCACTCTGTTGAGGCTCCCACACATTAGACAAACCTTGATTAGCAATGCAAACATTGGTTTTAATAACTGTTTCCAAGTTTCCAGGTTGATGTGCACACAACTCTAATGACAGGCCTGGGTTCTGTAGAACCCAACTTTTAAAGTAGATATAAAAGTAGTTATCTTAAAGGAGAAAATAGTTCATATATGTTTTTAATCTTTAATAGCTTACAAATATTGCAAATTTACAACACTCATAAAATGATAGTCATTTTGATATTATCTCACAAACATCTAACAAAAATATTTTTTCTCTGAGATGCGTACTCTCTGAGTGTCTGTGTGGCAAAAAATAATTCTATTTAAAAATGAAAAATAATACAGTATTTGATACTAACAGTTTTTAATTTCTTAGCTGAAATGCATTGAAATGTCAAAATTTATATATATCTGAATATATTACATACCATTTGTAATATAACTAGAAAGGTTAATGTGAAAAATTAACCACAGTCATCCCAGTGCTGATGTAAGCAAGAGACATATTGATAGAGACAGGAGCATTAGTTAGCTACACTTTAAATGTCTTACCTCCGTCTTAAAAATACAGTCTTAAAAACATGGGCAAAAAGATGATGCTGGGATTTACCCTCATTTTCCCATTTCCACCGGATAGCCTTGTGACCTACTATCATCCCCTCCCCTTTAGAGCTCCTTTCTCCTCCAGCCTCTTATGGTCTCTTTCACTCTCAAAGCTATTTCAGTTACTACAGGTTACATGCACATTTACATCTAGATTCATGGCTAGGAACAACAAATAAGGAAGATGATGTCGCATTTACTTTTCTGGTTCTGGGCTACATTACTCAGTGTAATATTTTCCAGCTCCATCCACTACCAATATTTTTTCATAATTTTACTTTTCTTTGAAGATGAATAAAATTTTATTGTGCACACATGTACCACATTCATTCAATAAATTAATCAGGTGAGTGACATTTAGGTTGTTTTCATTTTCTTGCTAAGATTAATAGAGTAGCATGTAAAGTATATCAGAGTAATAGGATATTTAATCCTTTGGGAATATGACAAGGTATGAAATACCTATGGCTGGAATGGCTATGGATCCTAGGGGAGAACCTACTGAGGCCATTTCTCTAAACCAATATAAATTTAACTATATTTAAAATACTATTATTCTTATACTCATAGATGAGTATGGATCGTCTCCCTTAATAAGAAGATTCTTTTCACAGAGCCATAACTAGTCAAAATCCACAGAACAAGGGCCGATGGGATGCCCACCTCCAACTCAGTCCCTACACCTAAGGCACAGGGAAAATGATGGTAGAAGGGATCATGGATTGTAGGAGCCAGAAAACCATGATCTCTGTTGTGAGGTGTTGTCTTCTGGACATGACAGGGATGCTGCTCTATAAAATCCCAACAATACAGTTGCCTAAACAAAGCCTGCTTAAGGATAACACCGTTTGAATGCCAACATGAGTGTGGGAATTTCACAAGATGTCACCCGTAGATGAAGAGCTATGCTCAATGAATGACTTCTGAGATAAGGTGAATCAACTTTTTCAAGGATGAGTGCCCTGAAGGGTTATCCAGTTGCAAGTGGTCATTCTTAAACACATGTGAATATGAGAAACACTAAATGAGATCCAAGGCTTATTTGTATGTACCACTGTGATAATTGAAGAAAAGATAATGAATTTGGAAGAAAATAAGGAGGGACGTAGAAGGAGTTGGAGGGGAAGAAAGGAGTTGAAATTCTATAAATATAGCACTCATGTATGAACATTTCCAAAAACTTAAAATTAAAAGAAAAAATCAATAAATAAAGGAAGCAATGCTCAGAAGTAAATAGCTTACAAGTCTCAGAAATTTCCTGAAACTTACAGGAATCACAGGGCCTTATCAAGATTATACAAGCAGTATAGAGTGCTAGGGACATATGAATCTGACTTGTTTATCTGCTGTATGTGATGAATGGAGCTTTAGGAATGCAGCTTTTGTAAATATCACCTAATCTGGGGTGGGTATTTTGGTGATGCAGCTGCCTTTGAGTTGTCCATGTGCCTGTAAATATACTTTCACCTGTAGTCTGTAAGTAATACCAATAAAATCACTGGCTTACTAAGCAAAACATGGTAAGAATCATTACTTTGATATGACATTGGTGGTTTATCTGAGGGCAGAGAGACTCAATGTAAACCCCATGGAAGCAAAGAAACTGAGTAATAGAATTAATGACCCATTCCTTCTTGAGACAAAGGCTAGACAGGCTGGAGACATAAGAAGAAAATCAGCACCTGGTAGACTGGCCCATAAGAGCCACTAGGGTCATTTGGGTATCAACAGCTGATGTTCCCCATGAATATTAGAAACTGAAAAACAACAAAGGAAGGACAGACAAAATGGAGAGTAACAGGCATAAGATAATGTTCCATAACCATTTCACTGGCTTAGGTAGAGTCGTGTTCACATGAGAGTGAAGAAGTTAACTCAATAAGGACCTTGGAAACTACTGGTTTCCCCAGCCTTGCTGAGCTCTTAAATATGCATGATTGTTGTAATTGGTGAGGCTTTGGTTGATCTGATTGACTTGATAAACATTTGGATATGTTGGATCCAGCATGCAAATCAGATCCATATAGTGATAAATCAATCTTGCAAGAACAAATCAGAAAAAAAAAAAAAAATCAGCTAGCTTAAAGGTGAGGGTGTCAGTACTTGTGCTGATCCAAAGCAGCTAAGGAAGAAAATAGCAGAGAGCTAAATGCTGTGCTGGTGAATATTCATAAGGCATTAAATCCTGAGGAATGGGTCATGACACATACAAGTGACAAAATAATGCAGATGAAGAAGATGAAACTTGGCCAAGGGGTGGGCAGTAATTCCCCAGAGTGTGTGATATAAAGAACAGTGGGGCAGGATGGTTCACTCAAACACAGGCTTGTTCAGCAGGCAAGTGTGGCTGATTGAAAGACATGGGCTACAGTGCTGGGTGGCCTGGAATCTGTCATACCCAATGATCTGGCTACAGCATCAGATTCAATAGCCTGAAAGCTTTTAGGCCTGAGCCGTACCAAGTCGTACAAGCCACAGTACTGGAACTACCAAGAATAGAAGGTGCACAATAACACTGTGACAGTAGCAAAACTGTAAAATAGAAAATTAGATGACTCATGGGAAATGTATGTGGATCACGGAAATATAAAGGAGGTAGTGTTCCACGTGCATTTCACTGTATCTAATATTGCTCTTTTAATGAGATCTTTTTGTACCATATTAGAGTTTGCCAATGCTTCCTTTCAGCATTCACTTAGCATGCTGGAGACAACACTATGGACAGTTTTACAAATGGAGCATTTTCTTTCACGTTCGATGTGTAGGCTAAAACCAAGAGTTTGTTGCTTATACATAAGAACTACAAAAGCATGCTGCAACTAGGACTTGCTGAGACCCTGACCATCTGCCAAGGTTCCCACAAGCTAGGACCCATCTCCTATGATGAGTTTTAAGTGGATGCTGTTTTAGTCTAGCTAAAACAGTCTCCTTATGTTTTGGTTGGCATTGTTAGTTTTGCATACATCAAGCCTCCAAGGCTTTCTACCTCTTCAGATCACAAACAGGGCTCTGATCTCCTGACTCTCACAGTGATGAGTGAATGGCTGAGATTCCTTCCTAAGTGTCCTTAATTATTTCTCCCATGACTGCTTAAGTGACTTCCCTTGGTGAATCTAAGATCCTAGATTGCCAATAAATAGGACTACAGCTCATGCATGGCCTTGCTTCTCTGACTTGTTTGGTTGGGCTCAATAAACTTTGATCGAACTCCTACCCAGATCTAGCCAATGGACAGGACATTCTCCACAGTTGAGTGGATAGTGGGGACTGATTTTCACACGAACTCTAGTGCCCCATATTTGACTACATCCCCTGGATGGGGAGGCCTGGTGGCACTCAGAGGAAGGATAGCAGGCTACCAAGATACCCTAGGATCATATACAGGGGGAGGAGGTCCCCCTCAGTCACAGTCATAGGGGAAGGGAATAGGGTGAAAGTGGGAGGGGGGGATGGGATAGTAATTGAGATGTAATATGAATGAATTAAAAAAAAAAAAAACTTTGATCGCCCCAGATGCTCCACATTCTGATTGCCTTGCTATATACGCTGATGTACGCCCCCTCAGGAAGGAGAGATTCACCATCCTCAGCATCACTGTCCATGACTGGGCACCCAAACAACCTAAAATAAGTCAAGAGATCCAGCTCCTTCTAATTCACAATTCAGTTTTGACATTGACCACCCTATGATAAGCTCCATGAAGATAAAATGCACTTTTCCCTTTATTTTATGAGATTATCTGAAAAAAAATAGGTAGAAAAAAATTGATGATTGGTCTTATGCAAAATTAAATAGCTATAAAGAGGAAAAGTGAATGGGATGGGTGAGAATAGGTTAAGAATCAAGAGGAAGGCCTTGTCTCTTACCAGGAAGACAGAATTTAGGAGAGAAATCCCACATGAGAAAGCATCTTCTAAGAGCTTAGAAAATATACCATTTAAAGACAAATATAAATATTATTTTTTCTAATAGTATACTCAGTATGTGTCAACTGAATATATGGAGAGGCACAGAAGATAGTTAACTCTGGTTTGCTTTTCCCAGAAAAGTGACTCATCAAGCACATTTGAAGCTAAGTATTGAAGGATGAGTAAGTGCCAAATGGACAAGCAGAAGAAGAGGATTTAGAGCTGAGGAATAGAAAGAACAAAGACTGTGAAAATGTAATGTGGACTATCTGAAGACACCCAAGTGTCCCTGGTGGGTATGCATGGGGAAGAGGGCAAAGAAAGAGATTGGAAAAGCATGCTAAATAAAAGACCACGTCCTAAAGAAGTATGGAAGTTGCTAACGAATTTTAGATACAGAATGTTTCAAGGAAACTGTGGAAGAACATGAGTGACAGACTTGGGGGCTGCTAGGGAAAGATCTCAGGTATGAAGATCAGCAGTGTGGCAGCTAAAACGTACCGTGAAAACAAAGTAAATAGAAATAATGGATAATTTGTGGTCATGGGAAAGAACAAAAAACAGAGTCTAATGGTAGCTTGCAGTCAAGTTGCTTAGGGAGCAATTTCATATGCAATATGAAGGATAAGGTAAATTCTAGAATGATTCGAGCTTCTAAATTGCAAACCAAAACCACTGGTGGTACAATTCACTTGTGACAAGAAATGCTAACAGAAAGTATTCCCAGGAGTACCTGACACAGACCCTGAGGAGGCCAAAACCTGAAAATTTAAAGGAAAGGGAGGAACTAATAAAATTTAAGCATATAATTGAAATGTACTACAATGGCAAAATATAGTACTTTATAAATGATCACAATGTGATAGGATATAATGTATGAGAGGAGAAAAAAATAAATGTATATATAATTATATATGATAATAAAGAAGTTAAGATAGTAGATAAGTTTAACCAGTTTACTTCAACTAGTACATAATGTCATTTAGAATAATCAAGAGAATGCAAGATTCCCCATGAGCTGACACTATGGTTGAGTTTGGCCGAAGTTCTGAGCGATAAGTCCCTTGACTTCTTCCATTCTGTACACAGTGAAATGGTTCCTCACAATCCTCTGCTATGCGTGTAGACTAGAGCCTAGCATGACTCTCGTCAGAGAGGCTTCATCCAGCAGCTGAGAGAAGCAGATGCAGAAACCCACAGCCAAACAGTAGGCGGAGCTCAGGGAACCCTCCGAAAGTGGGGGAGAAATGATTGTAGGATCCAGAGGGGTCAAGGGCACCACAAGAAAGCAGCTCACAGAATCAACTAAACAGGCCTCACAGAGACTGAACTAGCAATCGGGGAGCCTGTTTGGCGCACAAGCTAGGTCATCTGCATATATGTTACGGTTGTGTAGATTGGTGTTTTGTGGGAATCCTAATATTGAAACCTAGGGTCTGTCTCTGACTCTTTTGCCTGCTTTTGGGACCCCTTTCTTCCTATTTGGTTACTGCCAACTGGCCTTAATAAGAGGGGATGTGCTGATATTACTGCAGCTTGCTAAGCTATGTTTAATTGATTTCCCCGGGAGGCCCGCCCTTTCTGAAGGAAACTGAGGAGGGGTAGATCTTGGGGGGAGGGAAAGTGGGGGCAGAAACATGGAGGAAAGGAGGGAGGAGAAACTGTGGTCAGTATGTAATATATAAAAACAAAAATAAATTAAAAATTTTCATAACAGTAATATGTAATGTAAAAAAAAATAGAAAGTATGGAACCAAATAAAAAGCAAAATTAGTACAATACCTGCAGAAAATATCTCTAGTTTGTTTTCACTCCATATATGTATGTGTGTATTTGTGTGTAAGCTAACATACAGATTTACATTGAACATATATTTTACAGCTTTCTTATTTATAGACATATTTGTGAACACTTATTACTTAGGAATGCAAGAGGTATTAGATAAAGTTCATTTCCTGAAGTATGTTTAAATAAGAATATAAAAATATACTCCACGCTGGCATTAGAAGACTAACTAAATGCCACATAATGTCAGTTATGAGTTCATCAATAAGCAGCCTACCAAAGAGAAAGGCAAGGCTTAGGCAGGTACCCTGCATCTGGAGAGCTATGCAAGGAAGGTCTCCGTGTGCTCAATCACAAAAGACCACTAACATGCGATTCACCATTGACTGATGAGCACAGCACTGATGAGCTCCCAGACCACAGTGGAAAGAGGTGGAAATTCTCGTGGCCCCATAAACCTGTTGCACTGCTCCCTTGGTTCATTTCCTAAGGCGTTGTTTTGTAGAAGGTGCATTGCAATAGAAGGGAATAAATCTTTATTAATCCTAGGACATAATAAATTTTATTGTAATTACAATACAGACTGTACAATCTTCTGGAATTAAATAGACTAAATCACCATCTTTGATTTTATAGCTATTTAAAACATATAGCTTCATGATTCAGTAAGAGAGGAAATGTCTTGGCCTAAACATGAGTGGAAGAAAATATTGGCAAGAAAAATGACCACAGTGTTTCTTTCAGCAACCACATGGGAGACAAGTAGACTTAGAGGCTAATTATCTATTACATTAAATACATAGAGGGTCTTGGCGCCTGTGAGAAATCAATAAGAACTATTAATTCATTAGAGACAGTGCACAGATTTCAAACCCTTTCACTCAGTGGGCATGAGCGGGGCTCGACTGTCTGATTTCTCACTTTATAGACCTGATAAGCAATGCTAGTGCTAATCCAAAGTTTGCAGAAACCTTAAGTGCTCCAAAGCAATGACCTGGAAAATATAAACTGAAGTATCTCCAATTCACAGGCATTGGCATAACTAAATCTACAACTCAGGAGTTAGATAACTCCAGGGGCTAAAGGAAACGACTGGTGGAGTTCACAAAGACAGCAGTGATTCCAGCTAAACGTCAACAGGACGGTATCACCAGAAACAGCCTAATCGCCAATGTCAAGAAAAGTCACTCATCGGGTGCATTGCTAATTGGGTTCGACACTTTCATGTGAATCTGCAGCTCTGTCTAAAAGGCTTGTATCCCATAATTGTCACCACATGCTGAAGGAATAAATCCACATTATTTTCAGGTTGTATTTTTTCGCCTGTCCAATAAAAAAGCAGTAAAAAAAAAAAAAAAAACCCTCATGTGTAATGAAATTAAAACTAATGACCACATGCCCCATAGCCCAAATGGCTAAAGGATAGGACAGAAAACACCAAGAATGGTGGACATCAATGGTTCTCAACCTTCCTAATGATGAGACTCTTTAATACATTTCCTCCTGCTGTGGTGACCCCAACCATAAAATTATTATTGTTGCTATTTCATGACTGTAATTTTTCTTACTGTTATGAATCATAATATCTGCTATGCAGGATATCTGATATGTGACCTCTAAAGAGGTTGTGACCAACAGGTTGAGAATTGCTTGTGTAGATAAAGAGCAACCAGGACTTACAGACTACTGGTAGGAGTATGAACTGAAAACAGCTCTGGAAAACGAGGTTGACATCTTCTAGGAGCAAACAAACTGGACTCTAGGACCCACCCATACATCCACAAGCAAAAGAAGCTAAAATATGCACCTGACAAGTGGCATGCCCTAGCGTGCTCAAGAGCAGAGCACTCAGAGTCATTCAAAATTGGAAGTTACCCAAATACACACCAACAGTGGAGAAACAGACTGTGGTATACATTCATAATATGGAATAGTATACCTCTGAGAAGAACCTACTCAAAACTGTATGAAAGGTTGTAGCAAAACCTCACTAATAGAATTTGGACACAAAAGCCAGACACTTAAAATGTGCAGATTGGGTGATTTCATTTACACAAAGAGCAAAGCATAGCAAATTAATCTATGCTTTCAAGCCACAAAAAGCAAAATCTGCTAAGAAGTCTATGTGACCAGAAGGTCGAATGAAGGTAAGTTTCTGAGGTCTTGGTCATGCACTGTTTCTGGTTCCTCCAAAGAACTTTGGTTTGAATTAATGTTGTACGCAGGATGCCATGTGTACATCTCTGCATGAATAGAGTACATCAGTGGAGAATTGGAAATAAAATAAACATAATAATAATTCATAAAAAGCACTTTCTGGGGCTGGAGAGATGGCTCAGAAGTTAAGTGGCACTGACTGCTCTTCTACAAGATCTGGGTTCAATTCCCAGCATCCACATGGATGCAAACTATTGTCTATAACTCCAGCTCCAGGGGATCTGAAACTTTCTATGAGCCTGTAGACATGTGGTGCACAGATACATATGCATGCAAAACACTCATGCAAATGATTTTGTTTAAAGCATGATTTCTAACAAAGTATATCTAGTATGTTTACTCAATTTAATTTTACTGAAATAAAATTTAATGGTTTAAGTCAAGAAGCTGAAGTATAATACAGAATTTTAGGGTATTCAAAAGAAGTACAATGAAAACCAAATATTTCCATAGTAGTAAAATTTAAACAACAGGCCATACATTCAATTCTGAAATGTTAAGAAACAACTAGAAATAACAGATAATAAATACAAACACTGTCTTTTCAACTCTTAAGTTACCACAAATAACAAAATGTACCATTATTTTATTGCCAATTACATAGGGAAATACTTCTGAAAAAAGTCTAAAATGCAAATCATAAAATAAACTAAATTTAAGGAGTATTGTTAATTTATAAAATATTGAGTCTGGGAATGGATGGGCAAGTAGTCAAACAGACTGGCAGTGCCACCCACAGAGGAAGTAGAGAAGAGTCATACAGCAGGGATATAGTAGGGAGGATTTGCATGTCATGAAGGACAAAAGGTGATCATTGAAGGACAGAGTGAAAGAAATTAAAAGCAGGACAGCAAGGTCTTTCCCTAGTTAGGGAAGAGTTTGTGGCAGGAGAGCAGGGGAAGCAGCGCACCACTCCTGGGTGGAGGGAGAGAGAAGAGAGACTGATCAAAGTGGGAATGGGGTGTTAGGAGATACCTGGAAATATGTTTGGATGGCAAGATGAGGAGAGATCACAGCAAGGCTGGAATTCCATGAAAAACAATTTGGATGTCGTTCAGTTGGCTGTAAGGGTCAGTTTTTAGAACAGGGGTGAGGCATGGTGAAAGTAAAACGAGAGGATGTTTATCTCGCTGGATACACAAGGGGAAAGAAACAGTTGCTGAAATATAGGTGTGACGTGATATAGACTGCGACCGTGGTGCTGACATTAGGGAGTGTATTTCGTAAAATTTTACACAATATTTTCTTGGAATACATTCCAGATAAACAATCACATATGATGGAATAAGCATAAATTCCTTTAAAAATCACGTTTAAAAAAATAAGATTGGAATTTGAACATAATTTTGATGTAGAAAGAGTACATTTTCAACTATGATATGAGTAACTATCTCCAGCCTTCCCAAAATAATGTTCATTCCCACTTGCTCTTAAAATTCATTAAGAAAATGCTTAGAAACATCCACCCAATGGCGCTCTTGAGTACTTATCTACTTATTGTGCACGCTGGATCTCTCCTTTATTTAGATAAGGTGGCACTAGGAAGCAGAGCATGGAGACACAGCGTCTCTCCCGCTCCCTGCTGCTCTCTCATCTACCTCTACGTTTTTACATCCCAGGCCCTAGAAATAACAATATTTCTACTAATATCAAACTATTTGGCAAAGCGAGTCAGTGAGATTATTTAACATGCAGAGGCACTTGCCCTCAGGTGTGACGACTTATGGTGGATCCACAGATTCCCACAAGAGAACCATCCCTCCTCTCCTCCCAGTCCCATCCTCCCTCCTTCTTCCCCCATCTCCCTTCCCTCTGTCCTCAGAAGAGGGGAGCCTCCCCCCCCGACCGGAACCAACTCATCCCAGGATATCAAGTCACGCCCTCTTCCCCTGGGCCCTGACAAGGCAGCACCAACAGGGGGAAGTGATCAAAAAGTAAGCAACAGAGTCCACGCTCAACTTCTCTTTTACAGCCTAGACCCACCTGCCCATTGATGGTACTTCCCACAGTGAGCTGGGTCCTCAATATAATAATAATAGTAATAATAATAATAATAATAGTAATAATAATAATAATAATAATAATAATAATAATAATAATAATACAGCACCACAGATATGCCCACAGGCCAATCATATGGAGGCAATTCACCAGCTGTCATTCCCTCTTCCCAGATCTGTCAAGTTGACAACTGAACTATGAGAGTAGGAAAACAGGATCTAAAACTTTCAATTGAAATGAGCACCAAAATGGCAGGTATGGTAGGCATAGAACCATCAATGCTCAAGATTACTAGCTTTTAGATGAGTGCAAATTTAAAATGTCGTGAGATGAAAACATCTATAGCTAACCCTGAAGTATTAGGAAAAATGTGGACAGCTGTAACTCATACATTGCTAATAGGCACTTGAAATGGTATAATCACTTTGGAAAACACTCCGGCTCTTTCATGTAAAGTTAAACATTTACATTGACATAACCCATCAGATTTATTTGTTATTACGAACTAAGGAAAAATGAAAACACGTGTCTGCAAAAAGAGCCACACAGCGATGCTCAGAAATGCTATATCCAAAGTAAGCAAATACTGAGACAAGTGAGATAGCCAGCAGGAAGAAGGGAATAAACAGAACTTAAATGTATATAAAACTTAATACACTGACTAGAAAGAAACACACAACAACATGGACAACACACTAAATAGAAAGAAACACACACAACATAGACATCTCCCAGAAATATGAAGCTCAGAAAAATGCTAGGCTCAAAGGTTTCTGTTCATATGAAACTTAAGAAGAGAGTAACCAATTACACAATGGAAAGACAATCAATGATTGACAGACTGGAAGGCGGAAGCAGCACAGGATGCATGGAGCACTAAGGGTGATGGATGATCTTTATTGTGACCGTTAGTGGTTGCACAAGTGTATATGTTTCTCAAAATTCATTGAAATGTATACTTAGTGTAAATGCATTTCACTTTACACAAATTCCATTTTAACCTTAATACTTAAGATATCCTACAAACATATAGAACGTATAGAAATAGGATTGGTCAACAAAAATTACAAAGAAAATGTGTCATTGCCATGCTTTCTTTGTCTTCACAATGGGGTAAAGGAACTAGATACATACACTCAGATATACACAGATACATTCACATGCATATGTACACAGAGCTACATACAAAAACACACATGTATATGTATACACACAGACACATACACACATATATTCATGTGCATGCAGATGCACACATACATAAACAGACACATGTACACAGATACATGTCCAAATACACATTCATATATCTATATATACAGAGATACAGAGACATGCACACATATAGTCATAAACACAGATGTACACAGATTCACATAATGTATATACAGAGAGACACAGACACTTCTGCAGATACATATATATACACAGGCATATACATATATGTAGAGAAACATGTACACAGATAGACTAATTTACATACTCATGTACATAGACACACAGACTCATAGGCACACATACACACATATCAGATACACAAATATATGCATACACATACACACATTGCATTTGCTTAATTCTTTGCTATTCAAAAAGTATAGTAATTAATTCTGATAGGGTTGTCATTGTATGTTACTTGGCCTTTTCCTCTTGCTGCTTATAATTTTGTGTTTAGATTATTATGTGGCAGGAGGATTTTCCTTCCTCGTCTTCTCTATTTGGTGGTCTGTAGGCCTCTTGTACGCTTACCTGCATCTTTTTTTTTTTTAATTGGGAAAATTTTCTTCTATAATTTTGTTGAAAATATTTTCTGGGCCTAGGAGCTGGGCATCTTCTCTTTCCTTAGGTTTCATCTTTTCATTGTGTCCTTGGGGACGAACCTTGAACTCATTGGCACAGGAGACAACTTCCTGAACAGAACACTAGTAGCTCAGGCTCTAAGATCAAAAATTAATAAACGAGACCTAATGAAACTGAGAAGCTTCTGAAAGGCAAAGGACACTGTCAACAGAACAAAACAAAAGCCTACGGCCTGGGAAAAGATCTTCACCAACCCTACATCTGACCAAGGGCTAATATCTAAAATATATAAAGAACTCAAAAATTAAACACACCCAAACCAAATAACCCAATTAAAAAATGGAGAATTTTAAACAGAGGCATGCTCAATGTCCTTGGTCATCAGAGAAATGTGAATGAAAACTACTCTGAGATTCCATCTAACACGTCTCAGAATGGCTATGATTAAAAAAAAAAAAAAAGAAAAAAGAAAAAAAAACCTCAAGTGACAGCACATACTGGTGAGGATATGGAGAAAAGGCAACACTCCTCCATTGCTGGTGGAAGTACAAACTTGTACAACTATTTTGAAAATCAATCTGGTGCTTTCTCAGAAAATTGAAAATAGTGCAACCTCAAGACTCAGCTATACCACTCCTGGGCATATACCTGAAAGATGCTCCACCATACCAGGACATTTGATAAACTATGTCCATAATAGACTTATTCATAATAGCCAGAATCTGGAAACAACCTAGATATCTTTAACCAAAGAATGGATAAAGAAACTGTGGTACATTTACAGAATGGGATACTACTAAGCTATTATAAACAGGGAACTCTTGAAATTTGCAGGCAAATAGATGGAACTAGAAGTGATCATCCTGAGTGTGATAACCCAAACACAGAAAGACACACAATGTATACTCACTTATAAGTGGATATTAGCCCAACATAGATGTACACTGAGAGACTCCACCCAGCAAGAGCTCAAGACAGATGCTGGGACTTGCTGCTGGACTCCACGTGAGAGTGGTATGGAAGAATGGGGGGATGAAGGGACCTACAGAGTTCAGGAGCCCCATCAAGGAGGGCAGATCTGGACCCAGGGGGACCTCCACAAACTGATGCACCAACCAAGTATAATATATGCAGTAAACCTAGAAACTTCTGTTCAGAGCTAGCCAATGGACATCTCATTCTCCACGGTTGTGGGGAGAGTGGGGGACTGCCTCTGACATGAACTCTGGTGCCCCGTGATTTGATTATTTCCCCTTGGAGGGGAGGCTCTTCGGCACACAGAGGAAGGGGAAGCTGGCTATCTGGATGAGACCTGATAGGGCATGGCCATATGGTGGGGGAAGGGTCCCTTCTGTCAGAGGTCTAGTGGAGGGAAATAGGCAGAAAGGGGAGGAAGGGTGAGAAGGGGAAGATATAAGGGAGGGATAACAATCAGGATGTAATCTGAATAAATTATAATGAATTAAAAAATTTAAAGTATAGTAATTGAATGTTATAGTAGGATAAAATGCTAAAAGTATTTAAGTCAAAAGTCCTGCCCCTCTGTCCTCAAGAAGCATTCCAAAGAGGCTTCTCTGCTGCTGCTGCTGCTGCTGCTGCTGCTATTGCTGGATTGTAGGTGGCTGGTTGGAGATATTCTGATGACGAAGATTGAACTTGCCGCAAGGAACTGCCTCATCATCAGGAAGTAGTCTCATGACAGTTATGCCCCATTTCACCTCTAAACTTCTTTATCACCTACCAAGTGTTGTTGGGGGGGGGTTGGAAAAGATTGGGGAGAAGGGCAGTAGATATAAGAACTCAATAAAATAGGCAAAAACCGCCCCCCAAAGAGCAGATAGACAGCAGCACAGAGTAGACACAGAATGACTGACGTGGGCACCAGAAGCTATAAAGGAAGACCACCTTTCCCACATGTGCAAAGGCTCCTGCTCCAATCTGCTGCCTCTGGAGGACTCCCACGCTTGGGAGAGAGGGGAGACTACCCAGGGAAACACCTGGGAGAAGGGAAGCTTTAGTTTAGCCATGATTTGGGAGACTCAGCCTACGGTTGGCTGGCTCTACTACTAGTAGGGCAGCAGAGAGGGAGGGGCTCAGGTGAGAAAGGCACTCACTTCCTGGATTCCAGGAAGCAAAGAGAAACAGGTAGCAGGGAGAGACCCATCAAGTAATGCCTACTCTCTCCAGAGGCCTCGCCTCCTGGAGTTCCTAGGCCTTGCAAACAAAACGACAGCAACTAGGACTCAAGTCATTGCCAGCCAGGAGGCCTGTAGGGGACATTTTATATTAGAGAAGTGTGGGCCAGTGGGGAGAGGGAGAGGGAGAGGAGTTTATGTGTGGCTTAATGTCAAACCAAGCAACATTTTCCTCTTATGATCTTTGAAATACATTGTAAACAAAAAAAAACAAAAACAAAAACAAAAAAAAAAAAAAACCCAAAAACAAAACAATGCTTCTTATGAGTAAAGACCCAAACTGATGGTTGGCTAGTATTAGCATGTGAAAACTAAAATAGAACATTCACAAAATATACTTGAGTTGGTATTTCAATTTCAAAAACCATGTGTTATTTTGACATTTCCTTTGTGTTATAAACTCTTACATGGGAAAATGGGACATTGTTTTACATAAATCAATTCCAAAAGTGTCATTGTGACAATCCACTCATATCAATGTTTTTTTTTCAGGGTTTCTAAAAAACAAACAAACAAACAACAACAAAAACAAACAGGACACTAAGGAATTACACAGAAATTAACAAGGAAAAGAGGTCAAAAAGCAAACTATTCTAATGGAAGCTGAATGTGAGCCCACTTTTGAAGAGCCAAGAGCTGCTGCAGTTCACAGAGACGCCTAGTCAGAGAAGAACACCGAAAGACAGCAAGTCGCTCCCTAGCACTGTACCATGCAGGGATAACAAGCTGTGGCTTCCCAATTACAGACAGCATGGCTGCAGGCACAGCTGCACACATGTATGTACATCCATGAAGTCCAGCCCCGCTGCTGGAGCCGGCCATATGAGGTGATGTGCCCTTTATAGGACGTGGCGTGCAAATCTTCTACAACAGGCAATGTAAACATCTCAGGAAAAGTAACTCAGCCTGGAAACTGACTTCTACATAAATGGTTTTCCATCAGGGAGACTGATCCTCTCTACATTCTCTTAAGCGGGAGTCTTCAAAAAGAATTAAGTTTTCTTATGAAGTCTGAAGTTCAGTTCCCAGGATTTATCTAAGAAAGGAGGCTAAAGACGGAGCCAAGTAAGGAAATGTGGAAGCTTTTATACAAATATCCTCGGAGTTGAAAAAAGAAGAAAACAGAACACTGCATGTACAGTTGGGGTGAAAGTAGAAATTGATTTATAATTTATTTTAAAAATATTGGCTCTTTCTGTTGGGTTTATTTTGGAAACAATATCTGAAGATGAAATTTATTCTGTGCAATTTTACAGATTAAATTAATAGGTGATTATTTGTCTAATTTAATGCACTCAGTCCTAGGTCTTATTCCAAACATCTAATAAAAATTGATGGAACTATAAAAACAAATTAAAATTAAGATCTAGAATTCTAGGACAAGTATATCTATTCCTGTCACACTGGCCTGTAGCAAAACATCTGAACTCATGACATTTACTTCCTAAAGAAGAGAAGAAAGTAAATTCAATTCATCTGCAAATCAGATTGATCTTGATTCTGTGCCTTCTCCTCCTCCTCATCTCCTTATATAACTATCTGTGTGTGCATACTACTCAGTGTAAAATGTGTTCCACACTGATCATTGATCTGCTGCTTTCTCCTGTTAGAATAACAGATTGTGTTAATGCTGTCAGCATTACCAATGACTCCTTCGTTGTTGTGTATGCATTGCAGGACATGAACCCTGTGTAGCAAATGTCCAACTGCTGTGTGATGTCTCTAAGGATTAATCACTTACACATCATAGAATATGTAAGGAATCTTCAGGCCAAAAGAAAAGTACATCCAGTGGCAGAACTGGTCTTAAAAATTGAACCTCAAAGCCAACTGTAGTGGCAAAATCCCAGAATTCAGAAGGCAAAAGTAGACAGATCTCTGAGTGTGAGATTAATCTGGTCTACAAAGTGAGCTCCAGGCCAACCAGGGCTACATAATGAGACCCTGCCTTAAAAAAAAAAAAAAAATTAAAGCTCAGTGTATTCAAAAGACACTATCAGATGATCAGGCAGAATCGAATGAATCCATTAAAGTTGCAGAAGGTTAAAGCCCCAGAGATTCTATTAAAAAGCTCAGATCCATGGCAGAAAGTAGCACTATGCAGTAGTTCTCCACCGTCCTAATTAATATAGCGTCTCATGTTGCGGTGAAGCCCTACCATAAAGCTATTCTGATGCTACTTCATGGCTGTAGTTTTGCTACTGTTATGAAGTGTAAATATCTTATATGTGACCCCTGGGTGGTCATGGCCCACTAGTTGAGAACCAGTGCTATAGAGTTCTAAACCTAGATTCTATGTCATTCTGAGGCCAAACCTCAGCATCCCAGCTTATGCTGTACCTACTATCCTTGGATATAAGGCATCCCTAGACATGAGAAAACAACTTGCAAAGCAGGTTCTTTTTTTTTTTTTTTAATTCTCCCACAACTAGCACTTTGTGGTAGGTCACAAATTTTATTCCACTTTGTCTGAATGCAAAATTTCAATCCATTGCCTGCTTTCCTTTCTCTAATCACTCACTCCATCAATATTAAGTATTCTCAGATCTACTAAACATCTGGCTTTCCAGCAGGCAGAGAAACATTTTATACAAGCTCGTTTTTTGCTAAGTAGGAAATAGCAGAAGAGAGTGGAGAAAGGATGGAGTTGTTTAGAGGAAGAACATCATAGTATAGATGCTGAGGGTAGGAGAGTTTCACCAAGCAGAACTGTTCACAAGGTCACATTGTACAGAGGAAAAGCAAGGCTGACACAGAGCCTTGGAACACATATGCATAGCAATTTGGATTTGCCTAGGAATCAAAGATTACAGAAATTGTAAGTATGTGAGGACAGAGAGAGGAATTGGGGCTCAGAAAGTCTGGTGAACAGAAGGGTTGAACAAAGAAAGAAACAAAAGCAGAAGGTAGAATTAGGCTCATGGTTTCTTCTTAGTGGGGCTGTTTCAGTGTCTTTCAATTTTAAGATAATACTCACTTCAAATATAAAAAATAAGAACATATAAAAGAGACTAGGCACATGGCTCAGTCTTTTTGTTTTTTGGTTTTGGTTTTGGTTTTGGTTTGGTTTGTGTATGTGTGTTGTTGTTGTTTTTCAAGACAAAGTTTCTCTGTGTAGCCTTGGCTGTCCTGTACTGACTTTGTAGACCAGGCTGGCCTCAAACTCCTGGAGACCTTCCTGCCTCTGCCTCCTGGCATGCTGAGATTAAAGGTGTGTATGCTACGTAAGTATATGGTCCTGAGTTCTGGTCCCCAGAGCCCATGTAAAAGTCAGGTATAGTCATAGCATCTATAATCTCAAATGAATTGAGGTCCAGATTCAGTGAAATATCCTATCTCAAAAAATAAAATATCTCAAAAGATAAAATCTCTCTTTCTCTCTCTCTCTCTCTCTCTCTCTCTCTCTCTCTCTCTCTCTCTCTCACACACACACACACACACACACACACACACACATACACACACACACACACACACAAGGGGGAGGGAAGGAGAGAGAGAGAGAGAGAGAGAGAGAGAGAGAGAGAGAGACTCTCCATATAGCCCTGGCTATCCTGAAACTAGCTCTATAGAGTAGGCTGGCCTAGAAACTCAGAGATTTCCCCACCTCTGCTCTCCAAGTGTTGGTATTAAAGACCCAGCTTTGCCACTCCTGGGCATATACCAGAAAGATGCTCCATCACACAACAAAGTCATTTGCTCTACTATGTTCACAGGAGCTTTATTCATAATAGCCAGAATCTGGAAACAACCTAGATGTCCCTCAACTGAAGAATGGATACAGAAACTGTGGTACATTCACACAATGAAATACTATTCAGCTATTAAAAACAAGGAAATCTTAAAATGTACAGGCAAATGGATGGAACTAGAAATGATCATCCTGAGTGAGGTGACCTAGACCCAGAAAGACACACATGGTATCGACTCACTTATAAGTGGATATTAGCCTAACATAGATAGCCTCTGAGAATCTCCACTAAGCAAGGAATTGAGACAGATGCTGGGACTTGCTGCTGGACTCCAGGTGAGAATGGTATGGGATAATGGGAGGATGGAAGGACCCAAAGGGTCCAAGAACCCCACAAGGAGACAGTCAAGGAGGGCAGATCTGGACCCAGGGGGGCGGGGGCGCTGCACAAACTGCTGTACCAGTCAAGGATAATACATGCAGTAAACCTGTTTCTTGTTCAGATCTAGCCAATGGACAGCTCATTCTCCACAGTTGTAGGGAGTGGGTACTGCCTCTGACATGAACTCTGGTGCCTCCAACTTGACCACTTCCACTTAGTCAGGAGGCCTGGTGGCACATTAGAGGAAAGGGAAGCAGGCTATCTGGATGACACTTGATAAGCTGTGGTCATATGGTAGGGGAGGCAGTTCCTTTCTGTCACAGGTCTAGGAGAGGGGAATAGGGTGAAAGAGGGAGGGAGGGTAGGAATGAGAAGATGCAAGTAAGAGGATAACAATCAGGATGTAATCTGAATAAATTATAACACAAATATGAAAAAAAGAAGACATGTGCACCATCACCCATGCATAAAATAAAATTTTAAAAATTATCTATATTTATACTCTCAAATGATTGCCATTGAAACATACTTAGGTACAATCTTTCCACATTTTTCAAGAAATATACATATAGCTATGACTATTAGATTCATTTTAAATGCAGCCTTAGTAGATACATAATTTTAATAAACATTACTTGAACTAAAATTATATTTACTATTACTAAATATATTTTGTTAATTGGCCTATTACCAAGTTAATTAGTAATTTAGTAAATACAATTAAAAGGTCCATAGCCAAACTTTTACAAATATTGTCACTAATTGCTAAAGGCTTTATTTCTCACAAATTACAGATATTTAAGCTGTAAGTCATTTGACCAACCCATATATTTTTTCTAATTTCATAAAACATGAAATCAACTGGAGATGCTTTAATGTAAATAAATCATGCCTATTTTAAATGATGAAAACTTTACAAGTATTTTTAAATTTTTTCCTTCCTTACTCAGTTACCAAAGTCATTTAGATAATATGCTATAAGATTTTGATGTGCCAGGACCACAGAAGATGAATTGGGGTGTCTGTGTGTCAAGGTACCCCTTTTCCTCTTTCTCTTGGCCACATTGAATAAATCTCTATTTTTTGTTTAAAAAAAAAAAAAAGGAAAAGAAAAGATTTTGACACATACTGCTCTACTGGAGGAGAGAGAAAAAGCCTACTTTAATTTTTATCACAAAGCCAGATCATAACCCAAATGTTCCATGGGAGTTCTCGCTAGAGAAATTCATGTCCTTTCTAGGGCTTTCCCCTCATAACCTTATCACCATCAGTTCATGCTAGGAAACCAGAAGGAAAGGAGAAAGTCTATGAAGCCTGGGCTCCTTCTCCTTAATTATCCTAGGTCTCAGGGAATTCCTCAAACAAAACTCTCCCTGTTTTGCCTCTTTAACTCATTCATCACCTCTTCACTATTGAGAAAAGAGAAGCAAAAATTATCCTCGGTGGACATTTTTATTTATGTTGAACCAAATGACTGCTTACCATGTCATTAAATAAACATCAGGGTTCCAAGCTGCCTGCTGGTTCATAAATCCCAGAAAGAGTTTTTAAAATGTAGTCCTAAGATTTCTTCACCCCTAAAACTGTGCTAGGAAAGCCACACTTTTACATAGAGGCTCCCCAAATGCATTAAGTTACATTAAATTGGCAGAATTATTTCTGCCATAGACATTACGGAAGAAGTTATTTTTCTTTCTACATTAACAATATTTATTGAGTGTGTTTAGTTTACAACTTAAAGAGTTTTATTTTCCATGAATAGTAATTGTGTAATGGGGCTGCTGAATAGATAACAGCGTGTTAGATTTTATGTGTTTTCTATATCTAGCAATTGACAGGAGCTCAGTCTCTTAGGCTAGATCACCCAGTTTCCATTATTAAGGAAAAAACACTACAGAGTTCTCTCCCAACCACAGAATATAAAGGGCCAAGGATCATTTCTTGTTCTGGAGGGAAAAAAAAAACCATGTAGTAAGGCTTTTCAGTCTGCCTCTCTGTGCCAGATGAGTAACTGTTCTTTCACACGCACACTACACAAATCTCTTGGTAGGATAGACCACCTTCTCTAGAAGGTCACAAATCTTTTGGCAAAAAGGACATGGAAGATTCAAAATTCTTACCCAAGTTCAAAGCTAGGTCCTTTTATAAACACTGTGAACAGATGATTTCACTGATTTTCACACACACACACACCACTTACATGCATGCTTTTATACATGTATTTATTTTATTTATTCATTTATTTTGTGTGCATGAGTGTTTGCCTCCATGTATGTCTATGAACCATATGTGTGCAGTACCTACAGGAGCCAGAAGAGGGCGTTTTGAACCTATGGAACAGGAGTTAAAGGTGGTTGTGAGCCTCCATGTGGGGCCTGGGAATCAAACCCCAGTCCTCTGAAAGAACAGTAGTGCTCTTAACTACTATTTATCTCTTTAGCCCCTTTCATCTTCATGCACACAAAATCTTGCTGTGTATGCCTTTATAATTTCCAGGTTACAGGATTGAATTATAACTGCTTTTGGGGGGGGTGCTTGTTTTTGTTTTTGTTTTTCGAGACAGGCTTTCTCTGTGTTAGCCTTGGCTGTCTGGGACTTGCTTTGTAGACCAAGCTGGCCTTGAATTTATAGCAATCTGCCTGCCTCTGCCTCCTGAGTGCTAGGATTAAAGGTGTGCGCCACCACGCCCGGCATAACTGCTTTCTTCCTGATTCAAAACATCCATGCAACACAAATACAAACACAGGAACTTAATGCATCAAAACATGATAATTTATTTTTTATTAAGCTCTAAAATATCAGGTATAGTTAAATACAGACAGTAGAATACCTATACTCCAAAAGTATTACTTCTTATTCTACCGTTGGTATGAGCCTTTTTTAAATCAAAAAACTTTGGAGAGAAATCTTTAAACATTCAATATAGAAAATATGAAAGATTGTGTACATTGCTGAGTCTGTGTGGAAAAATAGAGGGGGGGTAGAAACGCTCATTAAAACCATATCTGTCTCGGCACTCCTAGTGTTCTCTGAGTTCCCTGTGCCCTTTGTAGGTCCCCATGAGTTGACTCTTCAAAAGTGACTCACTGCTAGCTAGCCGCTTCCATTCTGGATGTCACACATGTGTGGCAGCTTTCTCTCCACTCAAATCTGTATTTTCCATTACAGTGCCAATTAAAAAGATGAAGGAAGAAAGAAGAGGAAAAGAAACTCAGTGACTACATGGGCAGGATGGCTAATCTCCTCCGAGCCATGTGGAGCTGAAATGAATTTTTCAGACACTTTGAAAATAGACACAGTAAACACAGTAACTGCGGTAGTTATGGGCTCTTATAAATCAGAAGCAGCTATGCAGGGAATCGATTTGGTTTGGTTTGCTATGACAGAGTTGAATTCGAGAGTTTGTTTTAGCTTGTAATCAAAATAGCATCAGATAAATGGACAGATTTGTTTCCTTTCCTGTTTGTTTTAGTCCTGTTAAAACCATGCAATTTACTGGCCAGTTGAATTTCAAACATTTCTTTTCCTTTCTAAAAAATATTCTTCTAGGTATTTATGTACTTATTTTGTGTGTGGAGACAGCTCTTCTTCCTTCCTTCCTTCCCTCCTTCCTTCCTTCTTTCCTTCCTTCCATTCTTTCTTACGTTCTTTCGATCTCTTGTGTGTGTGTGTGTGTGTTTTAGTAAGACATTGCAACTAGTAATTTAGTGTTACTGAATGGTATCCATTCTGTTTTCTGCATTTTATGAGCTTGGATACCATGGCTAACTGTATGAGGGGCTGCGGGACAGCACTTTCCTAGTCAGACTTAGGTTTCAAAGAACAGTGAGTTCTGCTCATTTTCAGGGACCTCACCACTCATTACAAAATGTGTTGCTGCAGTTACTAAAGTGAACTTCAAACAGTTCTCAGAAACAGCACACAAGACAAAGAAGCAAGACAGTGAGTCCTTTCCAGGGCTTCTCCTTCTAAACGACATGCTCTCCACCCCCTACCCCCGGCCCCCTTGCTCCCACTCGCTGCTCACCCTGGAGGACAAGCATGCTGCCCTTTTGGTGTGTTTAGCCTAAAGGAGGCTGATGAGAACAGTCACATCCTCCCACCATTTTGGATGAATATTATGCACTGTGTATATTTTAAATGTCATTATGAAAAAATGTCCAGATGTTCTTAAGACTAAGGTCAACCAATACTTTTAATAATAAGTTAATGATCTTAATTTTTGTTCAAACTAAACAAATGGAGACACAATGTCCATGTGGCTTTATTTAATCATATCAGCAACCAATAAAAACTCTCCCAGGTGCCTGAAACATGTGTTCCTAAAACAGTCTCCCAAGCACATGTCAGCATAAGCACAACAGCAGAAAAAGAAAAGCATCTCATTGGCACTAGGTAGACATTGCTTCCTGACATGTTTGTGAATGTAGACACAGTATCAACATCATTTTAATGTATGAGCTTTGAGCTTTGCACCTTATTTTTGACATTTAATGAGGTGAATTCAAAGAAAGGTTGCTGGGAACCTTAGCACATCGTCTCCGCACATTTCCTGTCACTTTCTAGAGTGTTAGCACTGTCTCCGATATATTTTCAAATTTCAGAGGAAACACTCGTTTCTCCTTATTTTCAAGGTCAACAGCAAGGTTATATTTTGAAATGGTATCTGGAGTGAAACTCAGAGTAGAGAAGAAGAAAATGGCAGACGCCTCGTTTCACATTGCTAATTGTCCAAAACTGAACAGTTCCCATAATTAAGCCCACGGGCAGAGAGCTCTTCCACATTGGAGTCAAAAGTAGCTGCTGGCCAAAGTAACAAGAAGGGGCTGTGCCAAATTCATCCCCCGGCAAAGTTTATAGTTTTTTCTAGTCTAAGTACTGAGCCCAGGGAAAATGAGTGCAGACCCAGCAGGGAAAACCAAAGCCAGATGATCTCTAACCTGTGAGGCAGGTTGTTGCCAGGTTGTTGGACTTTTCGTAGATTGTCACTTCATTTTCCTCGCTTTAGTTATTTCCTTGACATACCGAGTGAGATCACTTTCCCACCTCCCATTGGACATCCTTCAGTTGGGATAGGGGAAATGTTATCTTGAAACAAAGGTCCTCACTCCTGGTACAGTGAGGACAGGGGATCTTTTCTGTTTACCACCACAGGAACCTGCAGACCTGTCCTGCTTAGCTCCGTAATGCAGCACCAGGCCCTTCACCTCACTTTTTTTTACACACTATCCAGAGCTGGCCTGGGCTTCTGTCCTCTCAGTGGCTGCACCTGCAGGCACTGACTCCAGGGGGACTGCAGGCTTTATTCTTCCCAGAGTTCCCAAGACAACCGAGCTTGGACGGCGGTGGAAGGAATGCACGCATTGGAGTGCACAGGACACAAATAATTCCTCTATCAGGGTGATTGTTACCATTCTATTACCATTATCATTCTTTAAATGAACAGTTGAATTCTTCATCCCTTAAGAAGTTTGTTAATAACCATGATAGAGGGTAAAGCAAAATTTAAACGCAAGCTGACAGTAAGCCTTACAGGCATCTTCATAGTTCTGACTCTATTTGCCTTTAGGTATTTATCTGGGAAGATGATGCTTTCCAAACAGTGTTAGCCTTCTGATGGCTCTACAAAGCAGGAGTGTCATCCAAGCAAACTGGAGATGCCCTTTCGAATGAAGGCAAAATCGCTTCTTTAAAGACTTTCAGACTGGATGGCTGTTTCCATTTGCATGGGATTCTATGTCGCTCACTACAAACATTCCTCATTTTCTTTCATCTTTACAATAGTCCTATGAGACAGTGGTAGTGCCCTATTTACACAAAGGGACATAATCCCGGAGATGTTGTATAAAGTTGTCTCATAGAGGCGTTCTTCCGGCGAAAGGCAGAGAGGTCATTCAAATCCAAGCCCTTATGGTTCTAAAGTCCTAGGTGAATCACATACAATATATGTTTCTTTGGTTTAGGACATATCACCTTAAAAATAATATTACTGAAATATTTGGAATAGGATGCACCACTGAATAAAATGAATACAATTTAATATTTGTACATCTTAACCTGAAAAATCCTGTAATGTAATATTAAGTACTCACGATCCAGAGCCTGAAAGGTTATTTACTACACAGTACTGTTTGTTTTGCATCACTGTCCCTTCAGAACAATTGTTTACCCATCTCCATGCCCCAAGATGCTAACCTTAAACAGGACCCTTGAATTCTTCCTTCCAGTGATATCTAGGGAAATATGAAGGAGTTTCATACTTATCCCAGGGGGCTTCAGTTTCCTATCCCAGGCCACAGTTTCACTGGGTGATGCTATGAATTCCATCTTCCCCTCTTCAAACTCAGGGAGAACATAGGTAGCCACTTCCTTCTATATCCTCAGTGCTTCAATGCTCTTTGATGGCTGCCCTTAGGCTTGTTCAGACTGTGGCAAACTGTCACTCAGGAAACACCCCTTGGTGCCTTTGAGTAAGTCGTGTGTCCTCTGCTGTAATGGTTACTGAGAGCTCTGTCCGTAGGAGATAATATCTACTGGGATGTTAACACTTATTATGATGGCAGAGATTCTGCAGGCTGAGATGTCCAGAGAGAAGTGTTTAGTGGGGACAAAGGAGATGTTAGCAGCCGTGCTGTAGGAAGCATGGGGTAAGGTTGGGAGTTCAAGGCAGGTGAGTGACCTAATTAACAATGTGTACGTTTTGCTTGCCTCTCTGAAACAGTATTCAGCCTTGGGCATTTTATTATATCAAAGCAAGCATTGATTAGGCTAATAAGCTTTCAGATTCCAAGTAAGTGTCATGGCACAGTAAAGCATGGTCTGTTCTGTCTTTAAAGGTGAGCTAAGGTGTGTATCTTAACTTGTGTTTCCAAGACACAGACGATACCACACGGTGATTTACGGATCACCGGTAGCCAGCCAAATAGCTTCACTTTGGATTTCCTTTTATGTTAAATATAGATGAGAGATGCCTAGATCCTCTACATAGCCCCCCTGGAAAGAAAGGAAAGTGAAAAGCTTCAGATGAGCTGAGGATGCACTCCCACACAGTCATAAAGTTGGTACACTGGGTTTTGAGGGCAGAAGCACAATACTCTCAAGTTTCCTTTAGAAAGAGTACATGACAATTTCCTCATGAGTGAAACGCATGGTTCCAAAGGCCTAGGGTTTTGTGTCTAGTGAATGAGTACACGGCACAAAAGTGTCTATTTCCCTCAGAATTTGTAGCTTTTATAGAAGAAGAGAATCTCAATAAATGAAAAACACTAGATTGCTATCCCAAACCTTTGCAAGTCCTACTTGGTCAGTGTCACGATGCTTCCCATTAACAATGCTTCCATTCTAGTGTCTCTATCTGCGGGATATATTGATTTAGACAGTTTCAGAAAACTTTCACAATATCTCAACTCAGGAACAAGAGAAAAGAAAATGGCCCAGCTCTTCCTGGATCCTCTCACTCAGGGTTGTTTCCCCACCCCCTCCCACCCCCCACGCCCCCTGTCTGTTCTCCAGTACACACAGTGGCCCAGGGCACAGTGCCTTCAATGCAAAAGCAAAGCAGCACCATGGGTTCAGAGTCTCCGACTTAGTCCCATTGCTCTGAAGAGACACCATGGCCAGAGTAACTCTTATATAAGAAAGTGTTTCAGTGGCGGGGGCGGGGAGGCTTGCTTACAGTTTTCAGAGGCATAGTTCACTATCCTCATGATGGGGAGCATGGTGGCAGGCACACTGATGGAGCGGTAGCTGGGAGCTACTGCTCCCTGATCCACAGGCAGCAGGAGAGAACTGGGCCTAGTATGAGCTTTTGAAACCTCAAAGCCCCACCCCCAGTGACACACTTCCAACAAGGCCATACCTACTTCAACAAGGCCACACGCCCTAATCTTTCTCACATAGTTACACTCTCTGAAGGCTAAGCATTCCAATATTTGAGGCTCTACCAGTCAGCATTAGTTTAGCACATACCCTGTACAGTACCTCATATAGAACATTTTACCTGTAGTATCTCATTTAAAGTTGTAATCACACACACCCCCAAAATAGAAATTCTATTATCTCCATTGTATAAGCAAGGCAACTAGGCTTCAAAGAGCCCGTGCCACAAAGAAATATAAAATTTCTGGACTCTTTAATTTTTATGTAACTGACTACCCATTTGGCCTAAGGAAAGCACCATTTCCATAACTCTAGACACTCAGCATTAAAATGAATTCGGAGACTGGACAATGAGACTAGACTTTCTTAGCTGTTCAGCATCCTTCACAGCTGTGTCATTGCCAGACTTGTATCAAGCTGCCAGCATAAGATCAGCATTCATTAGTATGCAGGACAAGATCTAGGAGCAGAGAATTTCTCCAAGTCACTACCTAGCCAAAAATGCCTTTGAGCCTTATTGGTCCACAGTAAAAGAAACATTACATCCTTTCCCAAATCAATCACCCAGGGAACTGGAGACGCACTGGCTGACAGAGGAGCCAAGGCTCATCCTTGCTACTATCAAACTCCATTTTAAATAAATAAAGTTAATTAATTGATTAATTACCTTAATTAAGAGGGAAATTTTAACATTTTTTAAAAATTCTGAAAGCGATAGGGAGGGAAGAATGGGAGGATACAAGTGATGAGATAACAATTGAGTTCTAATCTGAATAAATTAATAAAAATAAAATTAAAAAAAAAAAACAAGTGCTTTTAACCACACCAAAAAAATATATTCTGGTCCTGTCATGACAAAATTTAAAGATCCAACTATCAAGTAATGTTCTGGGAAACAAAATTAATAAGCTAGTGGGTTGATTTTTTTTTTTTTTTTTTTTTTTTAACCTTCTTTGGTCCGGGACTCAGCTGTTAAAAGTCCTATGGGTTTTCTCTGGTCGGAGTCCCTACATCGTATTGACTGTTCACCAATGGCACAGAGACCCTGTTCTTCCCAAAGCCCTCTCTGCTCAGGGTAACTTTTCTAACATCTTCTCTTCCCCAGTACCTTTAGCTCTGAGCCACCGTGATCACCAGGCAAGGAGCCTGCTGCTGTTTTCCATAGGCCTCTGTCTGCCGAGGACACTATCATCACCTCTGGCTCACAATCTCAGTAAGCCTTAAACTACAGTCTCCTACTGACACAAGAGAGAATATTACAACCCTTCATCTGTGCCTCCTACACAGGAGATCCTGAACGTGTCCCAGGGCAGCCAGCTAGCCTTTCATCTCTTTCAAGCCTTTCTCATCCTGCTAATGTGTTAGGTGAGACACGCAACCCAGTTCCTGAGAGCCCTACATCTTTTCCTACGTCCTCCCCAGGCTTCTAAATCCTCCTGGGGATACTTTCCCCCCACCCCCAAGTTAACTATTAGGGATCATCTTGAAGCTGTTAGGTACTGTTCAGGGGACATAACGTGGCTCAAGTTACTGTCCTCTCAACAGATATTTCTTCTAAGAAAACTTTTTTAAATTAACAATACATGTTTATCATATAAACAGTTGATAAAGTTTGGAATTTGGTTTGATAATTCACTTTCTCACATTCAGCTTCAATAACAAATCAAGCCTCATTTTACCTGTTATCTGAAAATTATTCACCAGGAACACAAACTGCATTTTCTAAACAGCATGTTGTACAAGAAGATTCGATTAAATGAACTGAGTTTTAAATCTCTGGTATCCAAATGACTTTTTGATGCAACGTTACTCAATATGGAAATTAGTACTAAGCAAATCTGTTTCTTTACATGGGTTCGCTGTGGCAATCAACCAACGTGCAGCCGAAGTATAAAATCTGCAGGTCATGACTCCACTGGACACCGGAACTATCACAGTCCGAGTGGCCTAGCTGGTTTTGACAATGCAGCTAACAAAGTAGGCCTATTTTACTAAACTGACCTCATTCACTTGCTTTTTGTCCAGGTGGAACACTTGACCAGAACTTGTAGAGGCGATTTCTTCATAGACTTTGTAGCCAATATGATTCCTGTCATCACAGTCTCCAGTGAGCACAAATACCACCTGAGATTTGCAAAAGTAGAAGAGAGTTTAAGAGGTTTCCAGGATTCAAAATATAGTTATTAGCACCTGTTGTGTGCTAGCACATTGCTAAGCATACATGATAATTATTAGCCCTATATTCTGTTTAGCCATAGGCTTGCACAGGAACACAGTTACCTATATTTTATAACAAGTTTGACTATGGAAATAAGACCACGACTATGCTAGCTTACACAGTGGCCTCGGTTCCTCCTCTCATCAAGCATTCATCCACACTGTAAATAATTCTGAAAATCTTCTTATTAAAAATATATTGTTTATAATGTCATCTTTGGATCTTAGTTTGGCCATTCTGCCTTGGGGTGGAAGAGCCATTCTACAACTTATGGGCTTCAACTGAAAAGACCTTTCTTTTGCATTTCCACCCAACCTGCCATGGCCACAAGAAGGGCATGCCTAAATTGACCTCCATGATCACTGTAAAAGAAAGCAATATACCCAAAGCCCAGTACCTCAACATCCTACGACTCATGAGCAAGCATTACTAACCTAGGCTAGCCAAGGTGTGCTAACATGGGGAAAGCGATAGTCTGTGCTCTAAATTGCTGAGTTTTGTTACATAGCAATAACTAACTGATAGTATTGGATAGCTAACTCAGGGAAGACCTCCGCAGAAAGTAGTGTTTGAAACATATGCCTAACACATATGGTCAGATGCTAGTAAGTACTTTATTTTTTTTTTGTTTGTTTGTTTTTGTTTTTTTGTTTTTTTGTTTTTTTGTTTTTCGAGACAGGGTTTCTCTGTGTAGCCTTGGCCATCCTGGACTCACTTTGTAGACCAGACTGGCCTTGAACTCACAGCGATCTGCCTGCCTCTGCCTCCCGAGTGCTAGGATTAAAGACGTGCGCCACCACGCCCGGCTCGCTAGTAAGTACTTTAACTTAATCTCCACTCATTTCTTTTTTCAATTCGAAGCCAAAGTATCAATAGGCAGTTGATAAGTATAAATTTACTACATTGAAATTGTAATATGTATGTGCATATTACAAAGGTTGATTTCTGGTCAGATGTTTCTGAATATTGACATTTATCTCACACAGAATAGTTAAAAGGGACCGGCAAGCTTCCATGTGTGTCAGACAAGCATGTCTGTGAATGGTGTCTACTTACTTGAGATTGCTTCTGTTGAATAAGCTGCAGCACCTCATGGGTGAGCCGATAGTCCTTGGACCGTGCATCAGTGAAAACATAGATGAAAGAACCAGGAAGAGAAATTTCCAAGGCAATTTTTATAGCTCCAATACTCATTTCTGGACAATCACCACCTCCCTGTTGAACAGAAAACAAGATGAAGTCATTTCATGAAGAAATGGGCGTTTTTGTCCTAAATGACTTTAAATTTTAAAAATCAAACAATCACTCTTTACCAAATTGTGAAAAATTCTTCCCAAGTCACACAATTATCAAGTGAAGAAGCAGAGATTGAACCCAACACTGCCTGGTATGACGCTTTTATTGATGTCTATTCTATAGACAAGAAGCTTGTCTAAAATGCTGTCAAATCAGAGGAAGAAAATTCTCATTGTTCAGGGCACCTACAAAATACTGTTCCTTCTTAGACTGTCGTATTTGTTGAGTTTAATTATCACTCATCTTTTTTTCTACTTAATCTCATTTTTATTTAAGAATTCAACAGTGTTCTGCTGTTTTTTGATGAATGAAAAGATATGTGAATGAGTAATGAGTGAGTAAACAAGAAAATGGTATTGTTAAAAGAAATCTGGGCACATTCTAGGTACACTTGATGCATCCTATCTGAACGTCATTCAAACTCAATCTCTCCCATTTCATGTGATGTCATTCCAGAGCTGAAGGAACCCTCTGAAAGTTCAAAGATGAAAGTGTCTCTTTAATCATAAATGGGAAAAGAAAATATATAAATATGTATGTATACATGCATACGTAGAAATGCATGTACATATATGTGTATATGTATATTTCTAGATATGTTTATTATAAGCAGTATATGAGACTTCTTCCATCTTTGCTTTCTTGCTTACTATCCCTCCCCTCTCTGTCTCTGTCTCTGTCTCTCTCTCTCCTCTTTCTCTGTGTGTGTGTGTGTGTGTGTGTGTGTGTGTGTGTGTATCTTGTCTTTCTTCCTTCCCTCTCAGTATGCAGTGAAGTTTAATATTTAAAAGGAGAAAATAAGCATGACTGGATAACCTAAATTTGTCACCTAAAACCACAGAAACATGGACCTACACAAAGTAAAGATAGAGTGGAGATAAACTGTCTCATACAATGACTTGAACAATTCCCAAACAGTGTAACAGGAAGGGTCTGGTTTTATGATCTTTTGTGTTTTTCTTTGAACTTTAAAATATAACTGATCTCTATCAGTAGGAGCATTTCTGCTCAGTCTTCTGATATTCATTTTATCTTTATAATTCTACAGATAACTCCAATGTGTTAAGTTGCAGAAGATACTTCATATGTAAAAATATGTACTGACCAAAAAAAAAAAAAAAAAAAAGAGAGAGAGAGAGAAGCATGTGACCTTTTCACAGTAAATGTTGCTTCTGGAATAAACTTTGAAAATACTCTGGCCTCAGAGTTACAATGATAATTATGTTCAATAATGAATTCCTGGAAAGCAAGATTATACAGTGAGTATAAATCTTATCAGTGGAGGAAGTAATAAAACACAGATTGTCTTGCTGTCTTTTCTAAATACAAGACAGGGTGGGAAGAACACTGAAATAAACTGAACCTTTGAACTCCAAGGAGTTAGAGAAATTTGAGGGCCCTCTCCAAACCCTAAAGGGAAGATGTCATCAAAAGAAAGGTCAAGGGACAAGGCAGGACAACTTCAGGGCAGGCACGGTTCCATAGTGCATTCTTCTCATCAGCCCATTTCATTTCTCCTCATGATCAGCAAACCAGGCCTTTCTTCTATCAGTTGTCTTTCAGGACATCTAACTCAATGTTGTCAAAAACTGACAAATTCCAAAATAATTCACTTTTAAAAGTAAAGTCTTGCTCTATGGCTCCAGCTGTCCTCTAATTAATGATCTTCCAACCTGGACCTCTGTAAGAGTTGGATTTACAGGCCTAGGTCATCATGTTCAATTCTAAGAACTTTGCATTGGAATATCACATCTTGCTCTTAGTCTACCATGATTGCGTTCTGCTGAGTTTGAACCTGGCCTCATACACAGTCCCCTGGCACAGAAGCCACATGCTGAAAAGGACTTAATTGTTCAATCTACACTTTACATGGAAAGTTGAACTGTGGGCCTCCGTTTCAATTCATCAATGCTTTAGAGCCCTCCGTTGTAAATAGTGCCACTGACGCTAGACTGAGAGAACATAATGTACATGTGGAAATGATTAGGTTATATCGAGTCTAATTTTAAACTGCGTCAAAAGCAAGGGCGAAATAAATCAGAGAAACTACAGAGTTCACAGGCACATGTGCTGCCCTTCGTCCCTCGTAGGAAACACAGCAAGGATGTTCTCAGAGACAAGGAGAGTACGTCACAAGCCAAGCCTCAGAGTTCCCAAGTCATAAGCATACATGTCACATATCCAGGAGAGTGAAATGCTACACTTTGCTACAAATAGATGATGAAATAAATTTAAATAAGATGGGTTCTCAATTAAAGCCACAGCGGTGGACATTTATGCTGGCTGCCGTAAGTAACAACCACCATTTCCATGCTCCAGGCCTGTCAGTCAAGAACACAACTCATCAACAACTTGCTAGAACTTTTATGGGAAATGGAGCTTTGTTTGCTGAGCCCCAGAAGTGGTTCCGTTTATTACTATTCAAATATTCATAAGGAATCTATGATGTATCTTAAATTATGTATTTTAATGTTCCCCAAATTCAGGAGCATCTTCATCACTCACAAGAGTTGTAACATAAAACAGTCCATTGAAGACGGCAATGGCATGGCGGCCACCAAGCATAACATATTTGGCACTTGACATCACCTAATTCCAGAAGGCAGGTAGACAAACACAGGCTTAACTGCAGACAAAATGTGAAGCTGGAAAGTGATATCTTGGTATTCCCAGTTTCATCCATCATAACACCCTCCCTCCCCAGCTGTAGCTACTTCTTATAAAATTTCTTCCTTTGTTCTTCCAGAATCCTGTGCTGTTTTATTGTGAACTCTTTCCCCATCATAACTCTGCGTGGAGTGGATCCTCAGTCTTGCTTGCTAGATGTCCACATGTGTTCAGAAGATGAGATACAGAGGGCTGGCAGGCAGAACTAGTGTTATCTTGGCAGCTGCCATTTGCTGCACTGAAGACTGGGCATTCTTACTGCCAAAGCTTCCTCTGGGAAACGTGGTGTTCTCCCAGGCCTGCCTCGTGCTCTCTCCTCTATGCTACTTAGACCTGTCTATCAAAGTCTCTCTTCGTTCTGCTCCAATACTTACAGGCAGGGCTTTAATGCTCTGCAATACACTTGGTGACGTTTCTATTGTAGATTAATCAATGAAGATTGTAATGCTGACTCTTTTTCTCTAACATGATAAAATATACATCTATACTAGTTATTTTATGACATTGGTGCAATACATTTTTCTAAAAGATGTTTGTAATTCATAAAGATTTCACAGGGGGAAGTTTTATAAGGATAGGGTTTATGGTCAGTAAACAACCAATAAAAACAATCTGCTCAAAAAGGGACCACATATGCAACACAGTAGACAAATGAGGATTATTAAAAATCAACACATACAAAAAAGATGGAGACTTGGTTTAAAAGTTTATATGCAGAAACCCAAGGGACTTAGCTGCTGACTAGACCACTATTCACTAATGGGATGTGCCTGCCAAACAGAGCAGATATGGGGCTCCGTCATCATCAGGGGCCCCAGATGTGGCTATATGCAGTCCCAGGTGTCATCTTCTGACAAAGGCCAGGATTCCAGTCCCTAGTTAAAATTGCTTGGGTCTGGGCTATTGATACTACCCTGGGAAGGAGCCAAGTATCTGACAGGGAAATTTCAGAGACAGTATTCAAAGTCAATTTTGATTCTAAGGCTCTAAAATTAATCTTCATTTTTTTCAAGATCCAAGAAATAAAAATAAAGGTTTCTTAGAGAAATAGTTCATTCTGATCTATTTAGACTGAGAAGAAACCTCCCATTTTCCCCTTATATCTATTTTGTTAGAAGAAACAGTTTTATTTTACTCTAGTAAAGTGAAATTTCTGCAAGGAGGCATTATGACTTTCAACTGTTGTCTAAAACCAGACAGAATCACATCTATAAATTACTGTGGGGAACAGACAATTCTTTGGTGGATTAAGTGGCAAATACAGATGAAGTCAAGACATCATATGTTAGTGGATTGTTTTCTCGGGAGCCTGAAATGTTTATTTTGCAGTGTGTCATGTATTTATCCTTAAAAACAGTCTCACACAAGTGTTCTTTGAAAGAAAGATCAAGAAACTTCCCATCGTAATCCACACCTACCCTGCACTAGCCATCTGTATATTTTGTTTCGAAACAGGCACAATATGCTTCTATTATCTTTGTTCTTTGATGTTAACCCAAAAGAATATTAATAAATCAATCATTCACTTAGTCAGGATATGGCACCAGAATGAGGAGCTAAAAATGATTTACACAATCTATTGGTGACCTCTACTCTCTCAGTCTCTTTCATTCACCTTTGAGGACAAATGGTAATTTATTCCTCAAGGAATTTTTAATCTTTCATAAAGTCTAACACAAACTCTAAGAAGCAAACCAGTTGTCAAGATGTTTCGTTTGTTCACAGAGATGTTGTAAAATACTAAAATTTGCACCACCATCATCACCAGTATCACCACCACCACCACCATCATCACCACACCTCATAAAAATGTACCTGTAATCACTCTTAAGTAAACTTTGTCTCTCTAATTTAGTAGAAGTGTTCTGAGGAGAGGGAGTAGTTTTCTAATTATAATTAAATTTGTCATTTTCTGCTAGTAATTTTAGGTGAGTTAATTATTCAAAAGCAGTTGTGAAACTGAAAAAGAAGCAAAAATAATTGAGAAACAAATCCACTTTGATAAGGATAAGGTCAGCCCTAAGCCCCATCTGTCATTAATTATCTATCTTTCTGTTTTGAATTAAAATAAAGAGAAATTATGTAAATAAATATGTTAATTTGATTAGATTAACATGGTTACTTAAAGCAATAGTTGGAAGGATATTAATATTAGGAAGTTTTAAATTGAAAGAGGGACTTTGAAACACTTTCAAAATTTTCCCTAGGGCACACATTCCATAACTAATGCAAATTAATGTCATAAGTATTTGGAGACTATTTCCCTTACATAAACACTGTGGAGAACAGCAGCCAGAGAGACACCATTTCTACCTTTTAGAGCAGATGCCATGGTACTGTTCCTGAAAGTGACATGTGCATTACAAATTGGACTTTTTAATCAAATTATTTCCCTCAAATTAAACAGTTAAAAGTACAGGCTATTCTTTTAGAGTATGTATTTTACAAAAACATATAGGTGTAAATATATTGATATATTTCATACATAATAAATATATAAGGTACGTAAGTCAAATTCATATTAAAATAAATTATTTATATAAAACTTACATAAAACATTTACATAATTTAATCTACATCTATGGTGATATATAACCCCTTCTCTTTTTTTGAGCAGTTTAATTCTGTCTCTATTTGGCATCTTAATTTTTTCAGTGTTGGATCTAGAAGTAAGAAGCACACTTGTTTATAGCTATGTGAATTAAAATACAAAAGCTACATAAAGTGCTTCCTATCTGGCACAGCGAATTCTTTTAAAGTTGGTATTGTCTTGGTCTCCCTTTGAGAACACTATTTGCCAGCTTAGCCACAGTGTCCCATGGTCTCGGTTGGCAAGTTTTAGTATCAGCCACTTTTCTGGGGCAAGAAAACATTTCCCAGACAAACCCATCTGCTGCACTTATTACTTTATGTTTGTCCCTCTGTCCCCGTAAAGGTTGAGGGAAATCAGACCCTATCTTGATCTTAAATTTCTCTGCTGTTGCTAATGTCAGCATAGAGGTCCCACATACATTTAGCTGTTTTAAAAGTTGATTCCATTAAATGTCACAAAAGAAAAATAAGTTCTGTAGAGAGCTTTGCAATTTGAGAGGATCAATAATATATACAAAAGTTATAAGTGCTAGTCAATTAAATGGAGTCTTTTGGCTATTGTTTTTGTGGAATATTTCTGGTATTTCAAATGTTTGACTAATGTGCTTTTTGTTCTTTAAAACATTTGGATAAAATACTTAGAAACATAACGGTGCCAATAATATTTTCTAAAACTCGACAGGCTTTATAGTTGCTTATGAAGAATGTGACCCAAGGCTGCACTCTTCTCTACACACTTACAACTTTATTAATTGCCAAGCTCTGTGTGATCTGAATACCATTTGTCGCCATTTGTCTCTCTCTCTTTTCCCCAGAGAGAAAGTCCGTTCGCCTTTCAACCTACTTTTCTTGTCAACCAGATGAAAAGAAATAAAATGCAATCAATACAATCAATGTGATGATGTAAGGGTAAGGGCTTCTGTCAGCTTTTCTTAGAAGTATTGGATTTGCTTTCTTACTCCATTTCTCTACGGAAAAATAAACTAAGACAGATGCAATGTTAATGGACGAGTATTTGATGTACTTCAAGCTGAATTCTTTTTTTTTTTTTTTCTTAATCCCAAAACCAATTTAAATCTGAAAGGAATGTTTTTACATGTTTGCTTTTCCACAAGTCCAAACTAAGCTTTAATAGACCATCAATCCTTGCTGTACTTGATGCTAGTGATTTGGCAGGGGTGGGGGAGGTCAGGAAATTGTACCCAAAATAAGATGTACTACCCCACATGAAAATTTTATAAAATATATAACATATTTAGTTGCTCATACCAATTTATGAAACAATAAAATATTCTCCACAAAAAGAACAAAAACAATATCTAGTTCTTATATTAAATGTAAAGTGCTAATGCAGTCTAGAGTTGTGTGGATTTTTTTTTTTTAATTTGACCCTTTTTTCCTTTAATTAAAAAGAGAAGCATTCACTAGAAACTTTCAAATTAAAATGTCCCATGGTATCCTTGACGCTTGTAATAGTACTCAGTGTTGAATGAAAGGAAAAACTGAGTATATGATTTCTTTCTCAACAAGATATTCTAGTTGAGTCCTTGTGGGTCTTACAACAACCCAAAGCCAAAACAAAACAGCACTAAATAATAATTAATAATATGCGCCTCACCCAGGGCAAATGTCCAGAGACATAGACACCAGCTCCAGTTCCAAGAGAAAGTTTTTTGTTTTGTTTTGTTTTGCTTTGTTTTGTTTTGTTTTGTTAATGGTAAAATCAAGCAGCCTTGGATATCGACAGCACTGGATTCAATTCCAGAGGGGGGTGGGAAGGATTCTGCCAAACAAGTCAACAGGGCGTGAGTCAGGAAGCAGAATCCTTCACCCTGGAGACAAATGGCACAGGGAGGTGACAGGCACTCCCTGAAGATCCTTCAAAACACAAGCGGGGAGAGGCAGGAAACAGCAGTGCAGTGCTAGGTCTCATTTGGAATGTAGCTATTTTCAGTCTGTTCAGACTTTGGTGAATATAGTTCAGCTGTGTTCTTACAGAGAACTAAGCGAAAACAATAAATCTCTTGCTAATGGGTCCTCATCTTGAAATCTCCCTAAAGTGGCCTTTCTGGGTCTCTACAATATAATGAAAACCGGGATTGGACTTTTAAGCTATCTTTTACACTACTGAGTTTAAATCATTTTGATATAATGTTGCTGCTAATGCTCATTTAAAAAACAAAAAAGAAGGGTCATTCATTTATCCAACAACTATTTAAACCACACCCTACTACCCTCGTTCATCCTGCAGGCAGAGTGCAGGCTACAGTAAGAACTACAAGTTCTTGTCCTCAAGGCTCACAGCAGAATAAGGGAATTCCTCAAGTCATAATCCCTTAACAGGACAAGCAATTCTACAAAGGCTTTTTCCTTGGAGGATCTCTGTTTAGCTCTGTACCACAGTTTTAAATTGGATTGTTTGGTTTGGTGGTGTTTGATTTCTTGAGTTCTTTGTATATTTTGGATATTAGCCCTTTGTCAGATGTAAGGTTGGTGAACATCTTCTTCCAGTCCGTAGGCTGTCCTTTGCCTTACAGAAGCTTTTCAGTTTCATGAGGTCCTATTTATTAATTGTTGATCTTAGAGCCTGAGTTGTTGATGTTCTGTTCAGGAATTTGTCTCCTGTGCCAATGAGTTCTAGGCTCTTCCCCTAAAGAGTTTTTCGATTCTAAGGGAGAAAAAAAGTGACTAGATATTAAATAGCAAGTTAAGGACTGTTGTACCACATGCCATAAGGGCAGAGGATGGAGGGTTACTGATAGGGAAGGTGACGAAATCAAGGGATGCTTCATTAATTATAACTCAGTTTGGGGTGCACCTCAAGACAGGCAAAAACAGAAGCTACCGTAGAGTTCCCAATCAAGCTGTTCACCTAACACATCAACTAATTAAACATACTTCCAACTGCGATTTAGTCTGTGCTCTTGTGCATATTCTGGCATATTCCTGTTTATCAATTCACTTGCATTCACATGCGAGCCTACTCTAATGCTCAGAGGAGTTAACAATGTATGATGTCTAATGTATGCTGTTGCCAAACATGTTCCTTCTATGCAAATATGACACCTGCTCTATGACAAAGAGGGTAATGAGATGAGAACAAGCCTGGAGGATAGAGCGGGCCTCTCTGAAGAAATCACATTCAAGATAAAACTAGTGTTTTAAACATTTTAAATTGTATTAAAGGGATGCAGAAGAGAAAGGATCCAAAGACAGGAAGTTCTGATGCAAGGAGGATGAGGACACAGTTCCGGGGAGGTGGATCAAGTCTCTTGAGACAGAACCCAGAGCCTGGGCTAAAGAGTGGCCAAGAAAGGGATAATAGGAAGACAATTCTCAGTCGCTCCAACTCATATTTGATGAGACCCATCGGGGTGAAGTCAATAATAGTGATAAGCAAAAATGTTCAGAGATGTGTTCTGAGACTTTCATCTACAGAATCAAGAAGGGTCTAAAAAGTAAAAGCAAGAGCAAAGTCAAAAAGCATCACTTAGGTGCTTTTCTTCATTACTTTAGACTAGTAAAGTCATTGGTTTTAAGATGGCATCCGGCCGGGCGGTGGTGGCGCACGCCTTTACGCCTTTAATCCCAGCACTCGGGAGGCAGAGGCAGGTCGATCTCTGTGAGTTCGAGGCAAGCCTGGTCTACAAAGTGAGTCAGGGACAGCCAAGACTACACAGAGAAACCCTGTCTCAAAAAACAAAACAAACAAACAAAAAAAGATGGTGTCCAGAGAGGTAAACTCAACAGATTTAAAGATATTTATGAAGTTTAAAAATACTTTATGAGAGTTAGTGTGAGAAGTCTATTAACAACAAATCAAATATCTGGTTAGATAATTGCAATACTATAGCAACTTTACAACAGGAACAAACAGGAGACAAAGACCAAGGATTAAGGGCCAGCTTTGGACAATCATAGAAGGAACAATCATGAGTCTCATTTTAGAGGATCTATCCTCAAAAGAGTCTAAGGCTCAAAACTGATGTGACCATGTACAATTTTACCTAAAGAGTAGCCATAAAAGGAGGAGGAAGGGGATTCCAGTTCCTAAACCTTGATTAACCTCAATATTTGCTAATCAGTTTGACAGACAGAGGCATTGGCAAGAAGTTTACCCAAAAGATGAAGGAAGAAAAATAGAATCGATGAGGAATAAAAAGGAAGTGTCCAAGGGGAAAGGAACGAATTATGAAGAACATAGAAGCCAAAGGCTTCATTTCTATGTGCCTGTACATGAAACTGAAGTCCCTCACTTGCTCTGAGTACACTTGCTGAGAGAGCAACTATCACAGGATTTATAATAGTTATGGGATAAAGGTTTAAGAAGTGTGAGTAAGATTTTAAATTCTCAGTAAAAGGAACTGGAGGTTGAGTTGCCCAAAGAAACACAGTAGAACTGTGAGAATGGAAGAAAATGTGGCTACGGTTTCATTGTGTCCCGCTGCTGGGCATCATAGAATACTCCCTGTGGGTCGGAATGCCTGAATCCTGCCCACCTCTCATCCCTTCTTGAGCCACTCGTTGCCCAGGCTTTGCATTCTGTCTCAGGGGACGTGCATAGGTCTTCCCTATGAATGTGCTCTTGCCCTTCTCCTGGGGCTTGTGTACGCTGCTTTCTTCACTGGAAATTCCTATCTTTAAATTCCTTCTCTGCTGCACTCATTTAACAGAATTTATAATCTTAAATACTCAAAGTCTTAGCTTGAATATTATTTCCTCGAGAGACTTGTTCTTATCTCATAGAGCAGGTAGTATATTGTGCTTTCTGCTGAGACTTTCGCAGCCCTTAGCAACTGGTGGACACACACGAACAATGCAGATGGTCAAGCCACTTAGTAATGAGGTTTTGCCTTTGGAACAGAAAAGCACTTCACAGGGAAGACAAGATAATGTTTTAAAATGATAAATCTCTGAGCTAGATTGGCAGAAAGTGAAAAACCGAAAGATCCGATGGCCTGGGAAAAAGTGTATGAACCAGCAGACTGACCTTGTTGGTAGGCATGAAGAGACAGACACTGCACAAGAAGCTGCACCATCATTATCTCTGCGGATGGTGTGTGGATGGAGACTGAGATGTTTACATTAGTTAATTGGGAAACGGAAGAGTTGAAATAGCAATAAGATCCAGGGTGTTTGTGGGAGTTCAGGACTAAAATGTGGTGGAAAACATCCACTGGAATGGGCCAATACATCAGGGAGTGTGGAGGTGCTATCAAACGAGGGTATTGCCAGACACACTCAAGGCACTGGGCATGGCAATAGCCCTGACGGGAATAGTAACTATGAACAAGCTACTATGGGTCTAGAGGAACCATGGAAAGTGGCAAAAGCTCTATAAGACGGGAACAGCGGAAGTTTCTGAGAGAGTGTGGTAAAGCAGCCTCCCAGAAGCAAATTATTTTTTAATGAACGGAGTTAGGAATAATCTGAAGTCAGCACAAGGAGGGCAATACACGCCAACCACTCTCCAAGTGTTGCTCTCACAATGACACTTCAATGAACGCTAAGGGCCTTTTCTATTAACCACAGGATATTTACACACCAAATTTTGAGGAAGGAGAATCACAATTTCCTTAGTTATGTCTTTTATGTTATGAGAAAGAATCATTAACGTTTTTCTTGTGTATCAAAGGGAAGGACCTATCTAGGACAGGACTCAGCAGATGCTTTCTATAAAGAAGCCGAATTATCTCCTTCACAACGTCTCAGCTCTGTTGTTACAGGGCAAAGGTGGCTGTAGGCGCTGCCCAAATGAACTTACTGTATCATCTTCTGCGTCTATTGCTTAATTCATTCTACACATGGGTGGGGAAAGGACATGACATTTCCTGAGTCGCTTGGGAGACAACAAGTACTTCCTTCAGATTTTAAAAAATGAGAAGAGTTGGCCAAAGAGAAATCATGTTCCATTTCACTCACCTGAACATACAGTTCTCTGAGTTCATACTGAAATTTCTTGGGATCTGTGGTAATTGTCACTGGACCGATTTCTGTGAAAGAAAATGGTATAGATCAATGATCAGTAACCATTAACATTAAAGGCTATACTGTGTTTGCACGTGTCTTTTTTTCCATGTGCTATATAATTATTGACTAATAACTTGGACAATGCTAAAGACACATTTTATGGCTACCAAGAGATAGTTTATAATTTACTATGAGTTATGCATATCTAAAAAGCACATTTTTAACCTTAGGAAACACAGGGGCTAGAAAGAAATGGCAAGAGATCTCAAATCTAGTTCTTTTTTATTTTCATCAGTAAGAAAATAATTATTGAGCACATACATGATGGTTCAGACCTAAGTGAATCAATCATACATTCATCCTATGATTCAATTTTCCACATTATAGAGGAAATTTCATCTCCGTTCAAAATAAAGTATACTGCTAAATAGAAAAAAAAAAAAAAGAAAGAGAAATAGAAAAAGAAAAATAACTATTCACCATGCAGCCCACAAGATTTCTTAATAACTTTGAGAGGCACAGATACAAAGGCATTAGCCATGCAAGGACTAGTCCTTGCAACTTCTTTCCCTGTGGTTGGGATAAATAGGCCCCATTATCACCATTCTCCTGAGCTGTCTTGGGTCACAGTTACCTTCAGGGCTGTGTTTCCTCCAAGAATTCCCTGAGGGACTAAGCAAGCCACCACTTCCCATGCGAAGATGATTATAAACACACATACATGTACACAGATGCACACATTATTTTTGGCAAATACAACATGCTTGGAACAATTATTTTCAATATCTAAAGCTTATTCTTTAAAAAAAAAAAACTTTTAAAATACATGATTGAAAATGTCAGCCGGGCGTGGTGGCGCACACCTTTAATCCTAGCACTTGGGAGGCAGAGGCAGGCGGATTGCTGTGAGTTCAAGGCCAGCCTGGTCTACAAAGCGAGTCTAGGACAGCCAAGGCTACACAGGGAAACCTGTCTCAAAAAAAAAAAAGAAAGAAAGAAAAAAGAAAATGTCCATGTATAGACACCCTCCGCTTTTGTGAGAAGTTATCACATGTATTGGAGCAATGGTATCAAATTTCATCTGGGTATCATGCAGAAAGACATAGCATTTAAATTCCTAGAGTAGATGAAAAGTTTTCGATTTTGTGTAAAGAAGGTATAGCATGCACTGAACATTGGAGCATGCAATGGCCACACAAAACTAGAAAGATTCTCACTAGTTGGCTTTTAAAAAGATGGTCTCATTTCAGAACCATATTGGATTTTATACTTCAAAGGATAATAGCTAATTAGCCAGACCTTCTATAACGTGCTACATATGGCTTGAAAGCAGATGGCAGAATTTTTAAAATAATGAGATAAATTGGAAAGAAGCACAATTTCTCTGCCATGACCTATGTAATTTTTCTTAGAAATGGCACAAGAAAAATATCTTGAACCTTCCCTATAGATTAGACACCTTGCAATTTGCAAGAGAAATGGAGAGCTGATTGGCTAGACCGTGTGAAAATGCAAACATCTGCATTCCACACAAAGCAGAGTGGCCATTAGCCATGTTCTGAGTGTATGGAAAAATGAGGGAAGCCTATTCCCTCAAGACTAAACAAAGGCATACTTTGCAAAGGAATGCAAAACAATGACTGGGCATGCCAGACAGTTACACCCTGACAGATGAATTGTCAGCAGCACTGTCAAGCCAATCTTCTATGTTCCTGCATGGCATACTACTAAAGTCATTCTAGAATGCAGAAAGGGATGCAAAGAAGATGGTGGGAGGGTGGAACTATAAAAGAATAAAGGAAAAAGTGAGGAATGTAGCTTGCAAATGTGGCCTCTCTAATAGTACAAAACTAGAAAATAAAAGGGTCTGCGTACATGCTTTTCTTTAAGAATTGGGGTCAGAGGTACTATTAGAGGAAGAAGCCTTCATTTAGTTACCCAGAGACTGTCAAATGTACACCTGTTTTCAAGCAAGATCAGTATCTGTTCTAAAGTTCATTAATAAACATTTTTGCAAACTACTCTGGACAGCCGAGATAAATCTTATATCACTTATGAGAAATGTTCGGGAGAGGTAACGGTTTGCCAAGCTGCCATATTCCTCCAGCTGGAAGCATCCTTTCCAAGTTTTAAAACACTGAATGATACGACTGCTTGGCAAACACAGCCTTCCTCCTCCCTTGCAGCTCTTGCTTCTATTCCAGGCTTTCCCCTCACTTAACAGAGCAGCCCTGTGTCTGTGTGTCACCAGCAATTTCCTCTTCCTCTTCACTCATGTTAGTTTCATTTCCTGCCAGGCTTTCCATGATGTTCAGCAGGTACGACTCTGTCCTCCCTTCCCGCTTGAATGTACTCTTTACTGTTCACAAAATTTCATGGGAACTCTCCAAGACAACCCAAGCTCTCCTTTCTACGCTTTGTTAGCACGCCTTAGCATGAGCCTGTTGTGTTTCTCACCATCCCCACGGCCTTCCCCTGGCCTCCCTCTGCTCAGGCATCTCTCTACATATAAGGCCTCATTTAAATCCACTCTCTTGGATGTTTTGCCTTTTCAGCAATGTCCTTTATTGTTATCTCAATGCTTTTGACTATAATAAAGACAATGGAAGACTAAAGTGGATATTTAGCACAACACAGAAATCCTCCCCATTACTCTACAAATCTGAGAGTTGTTTACACTGAAATTTTAATCCAAAATAACCATCAATCTCACAAGATAATTACAGAGGTAAAAGTCCCTTGGTTTCATTCTTTTATCCTACAAACAAGAAATTTTGAGGTCCAGAGAGGATGAAACCGAAAATTTTGGGTGGCAAAGAAGTAAAGACAGCTAACACTTCCTATACTGATGTATCTAGGCAGCTCACCAATTACTTTCTTATGCAAAGCATGTGTTCTACAAATGATTGTAGCATTGCTAATACTGTCTTCCTTGACTCTGCACCGTAGATGGGATGGGCCATCATTGGAATCCCAAGCTGGATGCACAGAATCCTTTATTGTTTTATGCTATGATATTTTCTTAATAAACAATATAAAACTATCTCTTTTGCCTAGTAAATATTGTAATCAAACACAAAAGGAACTTCACTGGAAAATCACTGCTTAAACCTACTTTAAAACTCCTATCTGACAGTTAACATAGACTTTGCTCTCAAATTTTTCATAATGTAGCAGAAAATATAAAATGTAGATTTATAACTATACTACAAGGTAACAAGTAGACAAATAGAATTATATGAAAAGTAATGTAAGAACACTATTTTTTTAATATTTCATTTGAGGGAAAGAAATGAAGAGAACTGAGTGTGGCAGCATATGCTTACAAACTCAGCGCCTGGGAGGGATTGGGTGGATCTTAAGTTTGAGAACAATCTAACAGGCTACCTAGGAAGTCTATGTTTTGGTCACTATACTTAAAAAAATAATTAAGGGATATCTCATCCCAAAAGAGAAAACTGTAGGTTTCAAAGTAGAGGCCAAATGAGATCCCTTTTAATGTGAATTTCTTTTAAAGTCCATTCATCAAATTTCCAATGCATTCCTATGTTGAGTCATTTAAGTTACTACCTATGACTATGTTTGCAAGTATTTTTACAGCTCACAAGAGTCCATAACATATCGTGTCCACCTCAGAGCCTGAGGTAGGTAGGCAGTATAGACTAATGAGACAAACAAGCCAAGGTTAGATGATAAAGCCGCCACTGGGGTGGGGGTGGGGCCTGGTATCACGTCCCTCCAACAGCATATACCACAGGATTCTGGCTGCTAAACCATTTTATGTCCCCTTGCCTTAACCATCTGCACCTAGAGAGGATGAACATTTAATAGAATCTCAAAAGACAAGAGGTAGTGAGGGAGGGGAAAAAAAAAGTTAAACCAATGTTTGTGGGCCCAACTTAAATTTTCACCCCAAGCCCATCATGAGGCTCCTGGCTGAGCTCAGATCAATGATGACAGGTTCATCAACTGAAGACATCTTATGTGTGTTGTAAGCACATCAGCAAACAAACCCAGGCTTTGTTCTAGGAGTAAGTTGTTGGTATACCTAATACTTTAATTTCCACCCAATTTATTTTTAAAAACAAATCATTTTGGTAGCATGTATAAAAATATAAGATACATGTCATAATTCTGAAGAGTCCTTTTGATTGAAAAAAAAAAAAGTCATCTGAAACTCTAAGAAGAATTTGCCTCATCTCAGTAACTCTGCTATTTCCTGTTTCCTGGGGCTTTATCAAAGGCATTGCATTTCGTTCCAGCATCTCAGCCATTGTTCTCCTAATCTGAGTTGCTGGGCATACTTGAGAAAATAATGGAAAGAAATTCACAATGTAATATTTTCTTACATTGCTTCATTTGGCAAGATCCATATCCAGCTCCCGGCTTCCTTTTTCCTTTCCACACACAGATTGCTGGCCCTGGGAGTGTTTCCACTTTGCTCGGGGCAGTTTTGTGATAATGAGAGCCTCTCTCTGTACCTCACTGCTGCCTGTCTGGAGGTCTGCTTGATTTCATGGCTGCAATCATGGCTTGTGTTTTTTCCCTCAACTTTATGTTCATAGTTCCAAATAAGAAGGTGAAAGTGACGAACAGCGTCAAAGCAACACATACCAAACAGAGCCTGGCAAATTAAAAGCCAAATTCTACTTAGAATAATAATGAGTATCTTTAAAAAATAAAAAAATAAAAAAGTCCCAGGTAGCATCTGAAAAGGGACAATATACACAGAAATTGCAAATAATACACAGAAAAGCAGGAAATGTCCTCAGGATCTGAGAAAGACAGAGCGACCCCAGGGTTCACGAGGAACTTACAGAGGAGGCAGCCAGGAAGGGACTTGGTAGACTTGGAGACCAGGTTAACAGAGTGACAAACAGCAGAGTGATAGACCTCAAATTTCCTCTCAGCTTAACCTGGGCTTGATCCATTTTCTAAAACTTGTATTCTCAATTTAAGACAAATCAATTCTGAATGATTTTTTTGTGTGTGTCCAGAAAGGCTAGTGTACATACACACATTCAAGGCACTAAAGTTGTTTCCTGAATAAAAATAAAGACATCATGTTTCCTGTTGAGAGATGCAACAGAAATCAGACTCCTAACTGTACTCGGTTGGAATTGCATCCTTCTCTTTCCAGATTCCCCCCATCGTTGTCCTGCATCATTTTAAGGTGATCTGCATCAAATTGACAAGAGCAGAACTGATGCGTGAGTTTGAGCTGAGCTAGTGCCAAGTACATTTCAGGACTCCTTGAGTTGATTACATTCCTCCTCACATTAGAAGAGGCACCTGTAAGGACCCCTGAGTGGCCCTTCATCACTGTCCTGGCCACAAAGCAATGCATTCGGTACATTTTATAAAAAGTGGACTCACAGTTGATTTCATGAGAAACAGGCAATCTAATATTTACTAAATAGCATTCTGTTCCAGTATCAAAAAAAAAAAAAAAAAAGTTTCCATTGAACAAATGACTAGTGTGATAACCTGCAGTACATGCATTCAACAAAACTTCAGATAGCATGTATAAAATGCCCAGCCTGGTTCAGCTCATTTACTCTGGGCAGCTGAACAGGATGTAGAAAAAAATGGCAAATGAATTCAGCAATATTACACAGCTCTTGCAAACAGGAAGCAAAGAAGAATGCCTTCATAATGGCTGTGGAAGATGAGGTATGCAGAGCAGGCTGCTATCGCTTAGACTGGACTCTAGCCAGAGCATTGGCAAATGCTTGTGCATAAACAAGTATGGGATTTTAAATGGCAACAAAATACTGACTTTCAGTTTTGTATGCTCTTCTAAACATAAAATTAGATTTTTAGCATCGACTATATCTGTGTGCTGATAGGAGAGACTTATATATTGAAATTGTGTATTTAACAAGATTCAATTAAACATTTCTAATATGGTTGCGGTACTATAAAAGCAAAGAGAATAAAACAACATCATGCCAAAGGACACGTCTTAAATTTAATAACTATATTATTATAAAGAAATGTTTCTTAAATTTTGGAATTAAACTGAAACTATTTTGTATGAGCGTGTATGACTTTGTGTATGGGTGTGTGTGTGAGTATGTGTGTTGTGTTAGTATATGTGTATATGAGATATTGTGTATATGAGGGGTGTATGAGTGAGTATATGTGTGTGTACTTGTGTAGCATTAATAGGTTTCTGTGTGGATTTTTCAGGCATGCTTACTGTTAGCTATCCTCCCACTCTATCCTTTGCCATACCTTCTCATCCCTGTCCCTAACCCTCTCTCCTCATTAGTCAGCTTTTCCCTTTCGTGTGTTCATATAAAAGAGTTTAATTGGAATTACCCTACACAGAGGATTCTGCTCATCGCGCAATCCATATGTTATCTTAAAATAAAAGCCTGGTGCTGGGTGTGGGTTACCTCACTTGAGTTCTTGATTGGGGGTATCATATACACCCCCAAACAAACATGCTACTGACATTGTGTTTGGTTGCCCACCAGAACTTGATGGAAAGCCATCTATTGCTTAAGATACTACACATTTTTGTCACGGATGATGAGAAATCAACTTGATACTGACCAGGAAGCTTCCTTCATGGTGACTGGTTTGCATAGCACTAGAGACATGTAGGCTGCTGAAGGAGAATTTAATCGACATTCTCACCCAGCTGTTAATTGCAATAATGGCCAACATGGCATCATGCCCATAAGTCCAATAGTGGCACAAGTGTCTGGAGGTTAACCAACCACTTGCTGATTGGATTTAAGGTCCAATCTTATTATTCTGCCAAATGGACATAGTATCAAACTTCCAATTAGTATCTTTTTATCTATAGATTAGTACAGCTCTCAGACCTCACCAGGAAACTTTCATTGTGCAGTGGACCAAGGTTAATGTAGAAACTCACTACTGGTATAACTGCAGAGAATGCCAGTGGAGTGCTCACCCACAAAAAGAATATCTATATCACACACACCCAAAGCACAGGAACCACTGTGGAAAGGAGGGTAAAAGGTTGTCAGAGGCAGAGTTCAGGAAGAACAAGAGTGAAATAGTGTGTTCTCAACATTATAGGACCTCTGCACTCATGAACTCAAAGCAGCTGTGGTTGCCCACACAGGACCAGGCCATTCAGCACTCTAGCATGGAGCAGGGAGGAGATGACAAGCTTCTACCCCAAAGTGAGGAGCTATTGGTAGCTGATAGCTTCTGGGAGGTCAACCATACTCCAATAAATGGGCCCACGTTTATGAGTATATAGGCAGCACAAGAACTTGGTGGGTTAAAGACAAAGAAGACAGTGTTATGAGATGGAGTCTTAGGGGACTAGTTAGAGGAAGAGATGGGGGTCACTATGACCAAGTTACATCGGAATTTTCAGAATTAAATGCTGAAATTACAAGCATGTGTCAGCACACATGAAAAGATGATGATCTTAATTCTCTGGGGGAAGACCCCCAGCAGAGGGCTGCAGCATGAGGATCTCAAGTTTGAGGCTACCGTGGGATGGATAGCAAGGCCCTATGTCCTGTCACAGAGAAAGAGAAGTGGGGCAGTTCATCAAAAGAGATGGAATTGCTTGATCACATGGTAATTCTATTTTTACTTGTCTTTAAAGGCACCATGCTGTTATCTTCAATGCTACCAAGTTTTAGGTTTTTTTTTTAATCAGTGGTGCGCAATGTTTCTAGTTTCTCAAAATGCCTCCAACATTTGTTTTTGTTGTCGTTATTGTTGCTGTTTTATACATTAGCCATTCTAACGTGTGCTGGTATCTCGTTGTAGTTGACTTCCCATTGGTTTTTCTCATGATTAGATGTTGAGGATCTTTTTAATGTACTTATTGGACATTTGAACCTTTTTAAAAATGTCTCCTTGGGTATTTTGCAAAGTTTTGAGGCAATCTGTTGTCTGTTTTGTTATTGCATTTCAGCAGTTCATGTACACTCTGCATTTTAATGTGTTGTCCCATATAGGATATAATATTCTCCCATAAAGGATGTTGCTTTACTGTCAATATATTCTTTGGATAGGTAAAATTTCATTGAAGTCAAATATTTTCCAAAAATTACTGAAATTCATTTTGAAATTTTAATTGCTCTGTTAGAAGACTCACTCACAAGCAGATCAGTGGGCAGAGAATTAGAGACTGTCCCAGTCCCCTCCGAGGACAGGGATCATCATGAAAGAAGAGGTGGAAAGATGGTAAGAGCCAAAGTTAGTAAAAGGATGCTGTGAAACACAACTTTGCATCCATGTGAAGGACGTTTTATACTCACACTGGCTATGAATGCATTCATAAGACTAGCACGGCATCAAGCCAGTCAAAAATGCTAACATGAATGGAGGAAGGGCCCCAAAAGTCCAACCCCTCACTGAGGAACTCTTGGCAATTTATGGCTGTTGGATGTGGGAAGTCAGAAGAGCTTGGGTGAGGCCTATGATAGATTCCTCATGTTCCGACGGCTGGCTCTACATCTACATACCTACTGATAACACTAAATGGACTCTTTGGGCTTAAAGAGTACATGAAGTTGGAAGAGGAAAGTGGTAGGGGGTATAGAAGAAGTTATAGGGTAGGAAATGAGGACTGAATTAATCAAAACATTTAATGCTCATGTATGAAATTCTCAAAACTAAAAACTAAAATTTTTAAAGAAAAAGTAATAATAAATTGCTATGTTAGACAATTATTATTTAACATTTACATCCTTCCAAATAAATATACAAATCAGTTCAAGGGAAATTAAGAAAAAATAAATCATTAGTTAAGACTATAAACTATGTATTTTCCAAGTATTTACAAAAGAATCTAATATTGTTGCGATTTCCACATGTTGAGAGAATAGGCTAAACTTCAGTCTTGATTGTTTCCATAACAATCAAACAAATGTATGCACGCCTTTGATTGTGCTTTCAAGAAAAAATGTAATTAGTGACCCAGAACCATACTTGCAAAGTGTCTTATTTACAAAACTACAGGAGATTGTGTTAACATTTAACAGGTGTTAATGACATGGGTGCAATTTTCTCTAAATACCCAAGTCAATTCAAGTAACCTTGAGGATGGCTCAGCTGTCAGGAAAAAAAAAAAGCATAAGCAAACAAATGATTTAAAGGAAGTCTTGATTCAAAGGCTTAGAAGTATCTGGGTGTGCCTGGGCAGCTGCATGGATTTATGACCGGTGCATCTGTACAAGGCCCAGCTCTCAGCAGAACCCCGCCTAGAGTCTAATGCTTTGCAGTCACTACTCTGAAAGTACTTTTTTCCTTTGGATTCGTTTTGTAAGTGAAGTTCAATGCGACGATGGATTTTTAGATGATAGGGCTATGTGTCCTAGTTCATGCCTGAGTTGGCCTTCCCACTGTCTTCTTGAGCAGGTCCTCAGCCTCAGCCTCTCCTTTTTCAGATTATGCAACCCAGTAGTTTGACTCAGGCCAGCTGGCACCTTCAACCCCACAAGGACCAGGGCCCTCAAGGACCATGGATTATCCAAGAGCAGTGCATGGAGAATGCAAACCTTGCTCAGGGCTGACAGAACGACAGCAGTGCCTGAGGCCAAGTCTGAAGTCCTTCAAGCCATTCACAAACTCCAGCTCTAAGCACATCCCGGTGCCCAGGCTTAAAGACCGCTATGGGTTGCCTAGTCACCAAAGGCTGGGGCTGCTGGGAAGAAGTCCAGCTCAAATTGACTCATTGAACACATTTGGGGTACAGAACATGGGTCTCAGGGCTTGTATGATGGGCAGTCTCACATGAGATCTCTGCCATGGATCAAGAGCATCCCATATGATGAAGAACCTTCTAGTGCTCGTAGGATGCTTCATTTAACCCAGAAGTATCCACGTCCCCCAGGTTACCAGTGCAGGCTCTATACCCAAAGATATGGGGTCACTTTTTTTTTTTTTTTTTTTTTTTTTTTTTTTTTTTTGCTTCGAACCCTCTAAAAGCTGGTTCAAATTACTAGCATGGATTTTTACCATCCATCTTTATTTTGTGGAATAAATGCAAATATCAAAGCATTTAACTGGTATGCAGATTTGCTCAAATTACACAATTCATATTTTGCGGCTGATCCCAGATGGCGTCTACAGCTGTCCAAAAGAGACAAACACAAGCCAGATTAAGGAATGCTGATGAAAAAAAGTTTATAATCCTAGCAATAGTGTGAACAATCCAGGGTTATCATGAAGTTATATTAAATAGGACTCCTGATAAAAGGCCTAAAGCATTTTTAATGAAGAGGAATCCATAAGTACTAAAATATATGCATTCTGAAGCTGCCTTATTGATTTAATTTATTTAAATTGTTAAATATATATTCTCAAGAACTTTGTGCTGTATTTTAGAAATTGCCATATTATTCTTAAATTTACTTTCAAAACAATAAAGGCAATTAGGTCAATGAAAACTGACAAAGAAAACATCATACCTACCAGTGAGTAAGATGACAGGAGTGCTGCTGTTCAAATAACTACGGAGTAGGGTGGATGTGTACAAAAACAAGTCTTGAGACAAGTGCACAGAATAGGAATCTTTACTTTTAAAGATCGAACTTTGCACTTGTGAGAAGAAAGCTTGATCACCCAGAACCTGGAACCACAGCTCAGAGGAGAGAACCAACTTCCAAAAGTTGTCCTATGACCACAGACTTGCCAAGACAGGTGTGCTCATGCATACAGAGAGAGAGAGAGAGACAGAGAGAGAGAGAGAGAGAGAGACAGAGACAGAGACAGAGACAGAGAGTCAGAGACAGAAAGACAGAGAGACAGAGAGAGACAGAGAGACAGAAACAGAGAGAGACAGAGAGACAGACAGACAGACAGACACAGACAGACAGAGAGACAAGACAGATGGACAGAGAAACACAGAGGCAGACCAACACACATAAAACAAATAAATACATAAAGAATTTTTAAATTCTAATTTTAATTCATATTTTGCAGCATATAGTAAAACAATCTCTAAATGGATCAATTGGGTAAATATAACCATTATAATTACTTAACCAAATCTGAATAAGAACATATAATCAGAATGATAAACCTGGAGTGCTCATACTTCTGTATTGCAGGTATTTTAAGTCTGAAAGATACTTGGGATTAAAGTCATTTTCCTGTTACAGTTCACTGGAAGGAAAGACACTGATATTATCAGGATATGAAAGAGCAGTGTGAAAAGTTGAGACATGATTAAACTGATGGTTTTCATTGATCTACATTCAGATTGTAGAATCACCAAGATAGGAAAGATATTTTCTCCAAAATTGTGAAATACAAATAGGCAAAACACTATGAATGTAACACTTATATAACTCCTAATTGTTTCGTGGTCCTTCTTGCTGTATGTAGTTTATTGTATATATGTGTAATAATATAAATGTATATGTAAAAGTAAAAAGAAACTGCACTGTTTTCTAAAGAATGTCAGACTGTAGCTAAGTATCATTGCACATGGAAGCACAAGCCAGCATTTATCTATAAAATTAAGAGGCAAATAGAATTTCATGTGTTAATTGAAATTATTCATAAAGGAACGCAGGTGTAAGGACAAATTTTGAAAGGCACCACCAATAAAAACAGATGTTTGGAGTTGACAGAATAACAATAACAAATGCTTTTTATTTTTCAGATTTTTCTAAGCAAGGGCTTGAAAAGCGGCTCAGTGTAAGAACACTTGCCATGTAAGCGTGAGTGAGTTTCGATTGCCAGCACTCACATAAAAGCTGGACACCACCATGCGGGCCTGTGACCCCCAACATTGGAAGGCAGTCACAGGCAGATCCTGACAATTTTCTGTCCAGTTAGAGTAGCCAAAATAGCCAGCGACCAGTTCAGTGAGAGGCCCTACATCAAGGAAGTAAGGCGGAGGGTTGTGAATAAAGACATCACACATCCAGCTCTGGCCTCGGCATGCCCACACATAAATGCACTCGCCCTCACACTCACATATGCACTACCACACATGCAGCAAAAACACATGTGTGCGTGCATGCACAAAGTTAAAACAATTCTAATCCTTGTACTCACAACTAACAAGGCAGAGATTTCACTTCATCGCCTACAAGCCTGAGGTCATGTTTGTGACTATTGGCTGTGTGAAGTTACTAATCTGCTTATAATGGTCATTGATAAAAGCACAGAGATATTTCTCAGCATTAGGCAAGATAAGAAAATATTAATTTGAGGCATCATCTGTCAAAGTTGTGTTTAAACATTTTACATATTTAGAGTCCTATGGGAACCGCCATTGTTTTGATGCAGTGTTCTCTTCCAATCCCCTACATCTCTCCTTCAACTCTTTCAAGGGCACACCTCTCTGGAATGTCACAATACAAGGAATTTGTTGAAGGAATGCCATAAAATACTGTTCAGGTCTTTCACACTGAAATCCAAATACAGCCTAATTTGGGTTATTTTTCTTTAGACTATCAATTGTTATTTTCTTTGCATATTCTTGCAGTTACACGTGTCCTTTCACAAGCAGATGTCTTACTTTTGTGTCTTTATTGACTAGTAGAATATAAAATATTTGGAATGGTTGTAAATATTGAATACAAACCTGAATTATTAAATTGAGCACACCCGTTTTAAATATAAATACTTCTCCTAATATGAAGAGGTTTGGAGTATTGCCTTGGTTAGCAGATTAGAAAAACAACCCACATTTGCAAGTTGCCTAAGTTTCTTAAAGCTCAGTAAATTACTGAGTAAATTAACAAAGTAAGTTAACAAAGTAAGTTACTTTGTTTCCTTTTTTCCCTCCATTGTTCTATTTTGAATCTTTTCCAAAGGCTTGCAGCCTAAGATAAACTGCATCGTGGTGTTGGGATAAATGAGAAAGCATTGGCTATCTCCTCTCAAACCACCAACACACTGTTACAATAGCAAAGAGAGGCATTCGTGTCCCCACAGATGCACAAGTGCCGGTGGCATATATCCAAGACTTTTCAAAAGCTCTAGAGGAGAAACAAGGGGCAGTCTGTGGCCCTCCCTCCTATCACAGCCATCACTCCTCCCCTACCAACTGACTCGAATGTGGAGGTTTCGATACCTCTGCTCCCAGTTCCCACACTTCTCTCCTTCGCTCTGAAGAACATTCCTGTTAACTGATGGTATCAAGCCATCCCTTTAAAACCTGTGCTCTAAAAAGCAAGAGATGCTTTCTGTCCATTATACACTCTGAACTCAAACAAAAGAAAAACCCTGTAATTAACATGTGCTTCACAGGTACCCATTAATAACAATTAGCAGAGACACCAAAATGTCCGGACCCACCGGACAATCAACTGGGACCCTCGGACCCCTAGGAAGAGAATGGGGGACAAGAGATGCAAAGAATGGACAGCAAGTCAAGGAGTCTGATTAAACTGACCAAATTTTATTTTTTCACAGGCAATTATATACCATTGAAGCAGGAGGCTGAGTAGGGTGATCCGGGTGGGCGGTTTTCGCAAGATATCGGGAAGTCAGGAAGTTTGGCAGGGCGAGGGCCCCTGTGGTTCTGGGGCTGGGTGGAATTGTTAGGCATCTGGAACCACAGGTGTTATCTATAGGCTTTGTTTCGCTCATCCTCTGAAGGCCTCTGTAATTCCGGGAATACTGAGAACAGCTGGAGAGTACCTTGAGGGAGGGGAAGAGGTCGCAAGGTAACCTTCTGGAATGTACCCTGAGACAAGGAGGGAAAGAGGTCACAAGGCAGCCTGCCCCAGGTCCACTCGATGTATTATGCCAAGGTCCGAGATGCTTGCCGGCCATGGTCTTGGCTCCCCACACCAAAAGAGGGAGTGGGCCAACAAAAGCCCCCAACCAAACCGACTAAGGTGGCTTAGGTTGCACCTGATCCACGACTGAGCCCCAGTGAAAGGGCTCATATGATCCGAAGTGCTCTCTCACTTTCCCCGTTTGCTAAATGCCCAAGCTAAGCCATTGCTTATTCTTTTGATTGGAGTCCAGGCAACTTCGGTTGCAATCAAAACTCTATCCCAGGCTAAGTTTGTTTCAGAGTTTTGTCAAATTCCTTCTAGTTTCCTTATCTGAGATCCCTGCATCTCTACCACAGGGTCGGCATGAGGACTTAGTGAGGGGGTGACCGTGTAGAGGTGACTGGAGTAGACTGAGCAAGCAGGAGAAATCCGGTTACTGCTGCTGTAGCTCCCAGTCACTATCTGGGTGTTACAACTGCTAAGTAACTGCCCAGCGCATGACATAACCTGGGAAGTTAGAAATACTGCTTCCTAATGCCTAGGAGGGTTTACTGAATTACGCTTTCCAGTCTCGGAAGGAGATAGGCAAATTGTGCTCTTAGTCACATCTTTCTAACGTGTTACATTTTCACAGTCTGGTAGAGGGGGGAACTCAAACTGTGATCACTGGGTAGCTTTTACATAACTAAACTCTACTTCTTCTTTCTACAAAAAGGATTTTTAGATGGTAAAAATTCATTTCCCCAGCCTGTCAACGAACCAGGTCTCCTAATTTTACATTAGATGCTATGGTATTTCACAACTATGACTTGATCTTTCGCTTATGCCTTATGATATTTGTGTATTTCACAAATACTCAAGCATAAAGGAAGTAAAACCGTGTGGCAAAAAAAAAAAAAAAAAAGGAAAAAAAGAAAAAAAAAAAGAAATCAGTATCTAATCTGAGTTTGCTAATGAGTGTTTTAGCTGCGCATGAGAACTTCGGCATAAGAAACCCAATGAGAGCCTGTGGTTATGTCATATGTTGCCATCTGCTGCTGCGGAGGCTGTTTTCCTTGTTTTCTTAGCAAACTTTCCCTTATGATTCAACTCACAGACCAACTTTTTAGTAAAGCTTCTACAGCGTCTCATCTCTCTTCTGAATTAGGTCTGAACTCTGTGGTGGACTTACCAGGTGTGCTCAGCATCTCCTGAACAGGCTTCCAGTGGTCCCCACCTCCTGTTAACTGTACTCTGCCTACCCGCTCATACCTGCTATGGACTAGATCTAGATGTCTGTTTCTAATGGAATACGACAAAGCGGTGGGACGTCATTGCCAACGTTGGGTTACTAAAGGATCACGGGCCCTGGTTTGCGTTCCGTCTCTTGCCCTCTAATGGAAGCCAGCCATGAGAAATAGGGGTGTGAGTTCCCCCCTTAGCCCACAGAGAGTCACATGGCACAGACTGAAGGCAGCCGCTGCCCAACACAGCAAGCCCCTGAGGTGCCCAGTGCAGCAGCTCATAGAGTACTCAGTCCTACCAACAGGCATATAGGAAATCAGGATCCAGTTCATTATTCATTCAAGTTTTGTGATGGCTAGAGGCCCAGTCAGCAAATTCTTTTGTAGACTTATGAGAAACCCTGAGCCAGAAGACCCACCAAGTTAAACTGAGATCCCTCTTCACAAAACCTATCAAATAATACACGGTTTTTGCTGTTAAGCAGCAACATTTGGAAACCGTTTTACAAAACATATTGAAATACAAAATGATGTGCAGCACTAAACAGTTTTGTTTGTTATCTGTATCGTCTCCCACGGTCGTTACTAAGTGCTCTGGGAAAGCAACAGTGGCATTCTGAATCTAGATGTGGCCCTGGCTGATGAACTCCCAGATGTACGCAACATTTTTAACAGGATATACAAATCACTGCTTTAAAATAGTCACTGTAGCAATTTAGAAAGGAATTCATAATACAACTTGCAAATAGAGAAAATATGTGTGTAGATGCACTCATATGGTTGTATATAGTTGATTACTACAGTAGAGAGATGCAAATGCATAAGCAACATCTTTAGAAGTGAACATTAAGAAATAATTAAAGAAGTGAAAACTGGTAGGTGGTACAACTAGAAATCATTATTGTGACCATATTTTTTAAAAATACCTTAGGAACTGCAAAGCACTGTTAGAAAATCTGTTACAAGATGGCAGTTACTTAATCTCTAAAATACTAAGAAAACAGAATATTAATAGGATACTGAGGTCATTCATATAATCTCTAATGAGCCCCATGCATCTCATCATACTAATTAAGTTTTAAAAAATCAAAGCGGCAGATGAAAGAAGTGAAGAAAGTTCAAAGCAATTGGAACTGCATTCAAAACTCTGAAGAAGTTATTAATGAAGCAGTGCACCCTGCCAAAGAAAAAATGAAAAAAATTAACGTCTCTAATGGCAAGCATTCTTCTTCTGATACGTTTAGTTCAGTAAGCCACTTCTAAGTCCCTATGAGGTCATCGAGTCCTGATCTTGAAGCTGGTGCAAGTCTAAGGATGCTTCATACGGCACGCATCCCAGATCCGCAGCCCAGATCCTGGGTGAGCGTGTGTGGTTTCTTAGTGAGTCTTTAAAATCAGTCCATATATGGAGTTCAGTATTTACAAAGATGAATGTTTGACATACACAGATGATATTTAAGACTGTTTAAAGGGACTTTTCTTTGGAGAAGGAACAGTACAACAGGAATAGGACATAACCATGGCCACTGAGCTTGGCGGAAAGGGACAACTATGAAGAGGGTATTCACTTTCTCCATAAAATGCACAATCTTTTAGATGAAGTAAAGACTAAAATAAACAAAGAGACAAAGCAAATTGGAATAAATTTTGCAAGATAAAATGCAGTAGTACAAAGGGTTAAAAGGAAATAATAGAACAGGAAGGGTTAAATTGGACTAGTGGAGAGGGCAGAGTGGACAAGGCAATAGGAGGAGGCATAAATAACACTACAGTTATATGGAATTTTAAGTCATATGGAAACTTACTACCGTGGAAATATATACACATACACAAAGAGTTAAAATGGAGCTACCCTATAGCATGCCACTACTGAACTCCACAGACCAAAACAAAAAACAAAAAACAACAACAACAAAAACAAACAAAACAGCCTTTTGCCAGGACTAGGTGACCTCTTTTGTAACTGTTGGCCTGTGACATCTCATAGACTTAAAAACGTTGCTCTTGCTCTTGATCCTCTTCTAGAGTTTGACAGTAGGGCCCTATTGCTGAAGGACCACATAAATAAGTCACAGGACATGGCGAAATCAATAGGGTACTAACTAGAAGCGTCATCTCTATTGACTAGTTTCATAGTCCTAGAAAATTCTATACACATACTAAGGAAGAAAAGTAACCATCAAATCTTACCCACCTGTAAACTCAGCAAGCTACAGTAACAACTTGGCTAGCAAGACCTGCCCATTGACACAACACTGGCACAGACATCGTGGCATAACCAACCGCTCTGTGATAGGATTTATGTCCTACTTCACAGAGTGAGTCTTTTGCCTGGCGCCAATATCAAGTCAAGAATTAGGGCCTAAACAGACTATGCACCGTAGAGGAGAAGCTATTCCTACCGTCTTGTTAAATGGGCATAATACTAAGCCAGCTCATAGTTATAATCCTAGACTAATGCATCTCTCAGCCTCATTGGAGTAGTTTCTGTCTACAATAGACGGTGAATAACACAGAGACCCACAGCCTGCCCACGTACAGAACATACTCAGGCCTAAATGAAACAGACACACTTTACCTATTCCTTCAAAGGCTCAAGGAACATTTCAGAAAAGGGAGTGGAAAGAGTGTAAGAGCTAGAGGCAGGGGATGGCTATGAGGAAACAGGGTCTTCTGTACACAGCAGGGAAAGCTGCACATATGGAAATACAACCGTCATAACAGCATGTAAAGGCTTAGGCAAGCCCAAGTGAGACCACATCCCAACTTGGAAAGGGAAGTTGAAACTGCAATTCCGCCCCTGGTCGTAGAACTATTGGCAACTGTTAGCTGCTGGAGGAGGGAAGAGATGGCCTTATCTAATGAGATGCTGGCTGCTGCATATGACACAGATAAGGTGGATACTCCATCTCATTTCCTTTGTGTGAAATACGTGTTCAGAGACTTCATTTTTTTCATATGGAATTTTTAGTTTTGTTGTAGTTAGAACCCTTTAATATATTAAATACATTAGTTTTATCTGTAGTATATGCTGCAACAAAGAGAAAGGAACCCCTATAGTGTTTCTTGAAGTAATTTTGGCTATGCGAAATAGTTAACTTTTATATAGTAAGATTTAGTCAGTTATTTTCTCTGGTTCCTGGTTTTAATCATAGTTAGAAAGTCTTTCTTCATGATAACACTCAAAAGAATTTTCTGTGATGTCTTCTAGTGTTTTTATGGCTTATGTTTTACATATTCATTGATGTCCCATTTGGAAATTATACTAGTGTAAAGTCTGAAGTATGTATCTATTTTTTCAAGACAGCTAGCTGGCTGACACCTTATTGAAAAATTTCATTTTTCCCATGAATGTTACAGGCTACTTTGATTCACATATGTATTCTATATTTTATTCCACTAATCTTCACTTCATTCCCAGACTAAATCCTCTTAATAACTCTGGGTTAACAGTATGTTTTAATATCCGGTGGAGCCAGCCCTCCATCTTTATTCTCCTTTTGATGATTTTTCCTGGCCATCTATGCATGCATATTTTTCCATATTAACTTAAAAGCAACCTATCTAGATCCTAAATTTTCCTGGTTGTATAAATTTATATAAAGAATTAAGAGAAGCTGACATGTTGAAAATGCCCATGGTGTATTATTTCAATAATTACAGCATTCTTTGGTGGATTGCAGAGGTCTTCCAAAGTATTTGATTGTTTTTTACATGGTGGATTTTGCATATATATTGGTAGATTTTATGTTAAATATCTTCTCTATTTTATAAATGTGGTAGATTTTGATCTTCTGAATTTTTTGTATATGCAAAAACTGCTGATCTCTGTATCATCTTTCCATCCACTACTATACAAAATCTGTCTGTAAGACATTTCAGATGATTTTTTATCTTCCTGATATATGATCATGGAAGCATTAACTCTGATTTTAATTTTACTTACTCTTTGAGAATTTCATACACGAATACAATTTTATTATCCCCACCACTCTTTTCCTTCCTCCAACTTGCAGACCCTCTCACACACAATTTCATATTCTCTCCTTTTTTCATATATAACTTATTGATACCAACTAAAGCTGCCCCCATGCATATAGGTGTCTTTGCAATTTCTTTCTCCTGTCTAATTGCATTGGTTGGTACTCTGGAACACTGTTATATATTAATGGTTATAATGGGCATCATTACTTGTTTGCTAAAATTAGTGTTTCTAGGGCCCTCTCCAGTAAACATGACACTAGAGTGGGGAAATATTACATGCTCTTGAGCAGGTTAAGAAAATATTCACCAACTAACTACTGCATTAGCTTCATCCTAATTAATTCAAGTATAAACTTTAAATTTTGTTAAATGCCTTTTACATCCCTTAATAGACTGACTTGTTCTTCTTAAGTATAATATTAACAGATTTCCTTTTAGTGTTTAAGAACTTGAAAGAAACACCCTTAATGTTTTATTTTTTTAAATGTGTGCTATACTCTGTTGGCCAACATTTTACTTTCATTTTTTTAAGTTATTTGTATGAATATAATACAAATGGCCTAAATTTTCTCTTGCATTAACTTTTTTTAAGCTAGCATACAAAGTAGTGAGTTTCACTATGGCATCTTATACTTTCATGACATGTTCTGTCCCTGTTAGCTTTAATTGTCAAGCTGACACAGCTTAGAGTCATCTGAAAGGAGAACATCAGTTGAGGGATTGCCTGGATCCTATTGGCTATGGGCAAGTCTGGGGGAGATGCTGATTGGTGCAGGAGGGCCCAGTACAGTAGAAGGTAGTACCATACCGGGCAGGTAGTCTTCGGCATAGAAATGCTAGGCTCACAAAGAAACACTCAGCTTTCCCTCAAAAGCATCTCACTGGACATGTATAGTAACCACAGTCTAGAGTGCCCCATGCCTAAGAATAGTTAGACAATGTGAAATTAACTCAGTGGTATTTTCGTAGACTTTCTGTCTCATTTTGCTTTTTCCTGTAAATGCTGTGCCTTTACTTTCTTTGTGACTGAATAAAATCTCATTGTATTAATACAATATTTCCTTTTATATTATCTATAGATGGATATTTAGGCTGGTTCCTCTTCCTACCAATTGTGAATCGTGCAAAAATGAGCATGTAGGCGCAAGTATCTCTGAGGCATATTGCCTTACCCATCAACGATATGTTAGCCTCATATGAGTTAAGTGAAATCTTTATTAAATTCTGATATCAATATAATACTCATGACACTTTAAAATTTTAGAAACTTCTCTTCTGTTCTCGGGAAGAGTTAAAATATTACTGGCATTATGAAGTTTTTTTTTAAGCATTTGGCAAAATTTTCTTGTGAAATCATTAAAGCCTTAATGTTTTGGATGATAGTGTGAAATAGATTTCTGTTTTTCTGAATTCTTTTTTCCAGTTAACTTGTCCAGTTTTTACTTACACACACACACACACACACACACACACACACACACACACACACACACACACACTTTTAAATCTAAGTTTTATATCTAAAAGAAAACATGCATGTGCAAGTATCTCCACAATATGTTGACCGAGGAACCTTGGGTATATACTTGATTATATGACATTTTTAACTGGGGGGGGGGGTTATAAATATTTATGTTAAGAAAGTGTGTATGTGTGTGTGTGTGTGTGTGTGTGTGTGTGTGTGTGTGTGTGTGTTGACCTGTCACTATAGTAGGACCTGATTGAAATAATGGGCTATATTTCCACATAATCAGCTCCTCCATCGCTGCTAGAAACAAAGTGGACTAAGAAGGCTGCTCTCTTGGGTATAGAAACATGGAGCTCTGACACGGCACCTATGTCGCTTGTGTGGGAAATGACTCTCTGGAGTGGAGCTGCTGCATCAGCTCTGTCTCTACATGCTGTGCTACTGTAGCCACTGCTTGGAGCAGACCTTCTAGGGAAGGTATCTCCTGAGTGTAGCCAAAGACCATTATTCACATTCTGTGTTACATTTCACCTTGTTGGATATGAGGGCGGGGAGGCTAATGTAACTTTAAACTATTTTATGCAATATGGAAGTCCTTCCTTAAATTCTTCCATTTTCTATCCTAATTAAATCTCCTAAAAGCACAAAGCCCTTATTTGTGTTTGGAGCTAGGAACTGGGCTGGAAGCACTAGAAAATAATGTTCACTGTCTACTTTGTCTGACACTGCACACAGCCAAACTATTATCTTACTGTGCCTTTCTCAGGACAGCCACGCACATTTTCTGTTATTGTCTTCATCTTGTGAACAAACAGTGAATAGCACAGCTCAGATTTGCACATGAACTGGTCTGACTCTAAGGCTTAGGATCTTTACTCTGAATTGCACTCAAGCAGAATCCTATTCTCCAACAATAATTTCTAAATGTTTAGTTGTTGTGGAAACAAAGTAATTCCTAATTGATTACACTGTGGGGTTATTTCTTTGTTTTGGAGTCTAGATGCTTTTTGGTCTCCTCCAAATATTTTTTTAAATGACTAGTTCCATATAGAAGGAAACTTTGAGTGCAGAAATGGTTGCATGCTATTAAACAGGATTGGACTCCCTAAACTGTAAAACCACAAAGCCCAGCATAACACAACCAATATGCTGTTTGGATCTGTCCCCTAAGCAACTGACCAAACACTACTATAAATTTGCCTGCCAATGAACTTGACAAAGATTAAGAATGTTGATACATCCTCTACCTAAAAATAAATAAATAACTAGGTAAACTTTGAATAAATAGAACATAAAGAATAAACATGTAAATCCAAGTTACAGTTTTAACTAAGATTACACATGCTTCCCTTCAGGCACAATTAATTCTAATTATTTCACCTATGGCTTAACTGGTTGTATGTATGAGAAGTCCAGTCACTCTAAGTATTTCAAACAGCTACAGATCGAAATGAGGAATTGCTACCTTACTTTTCTTGGCATTTAAAACAAAGCAAGGTCTGCGCGGGTCACACGCATACACAGACACACACACACACACACACACACAGACACACACACTTCCTTCACTCAAGATGAGGTCTTATTAAAATTTCATAGATAATCTCTAAATATAGCACTAAAGCAAGTAGGAACAGAAAGGGCATTGTATTCAAATCAAGGCCTGTGTCTTTAATCCAGTCGTGCTTTGTTGGTGGTGTAGATTTAAAGAAGTCATTTAATTCTCATGTCTGCAGCATGTCCCTCAGTAAGAGAAGACCTAGCAGAAAGCCCTCCCCAGTTTTCATGTGGCTAATACCTACATAAAATTAGTTCCATAGACCCTAATATATACAAAATTATCATGTTTCCCCTTCCGTTGTAGTATGTCCTCACTGAACAGTGGTAATGAATCGAGCAGTTTTTCTCAAGGGTTTATTGGCCACTTGTAGTTAGCCTTAGGTATCAGTTCCCTGCAGGGATGAGGAGTCATGTGACCAGGGAAGGCTAGCCTGGAACAAGAAAGAGACATGTCCAAACCCCCAAAAATCTCATCTTGAGATTGGCAGGAGTGAAAGTGCTCCCTCTGTGCCTTGAGTTTGCAGTAGACTTACCACCCTCTCCCCTCTGCCACTCTTGAGGTGCTCACCTACCCTGGCAGCCAGATTGCAGGTTAAACTTCCTCTCTCCTTACAAGGTCATGTCCAGCAAGCCCCTGGGATTCCTCTTCATGCAAATAAGGCATTCTTAGTACCTTAGCAATGGCCAATGGCCCAATAATGTATACTTACCCCAAAAGTCTCTACCCACTCCTCAAAGGTTTAAATACTCTTTGCTTCCCCCACCCCTGCCCCCGCAATTAAACAAGCTGTCTCACTGAAGCTGTTTCCCAAGAAAGCTGCTTCTCATGTGCTCATTGCTGCTGAGGTCTTCATCCCATGGTCATTTCTGTCTTGCTCCCTTTCCCAGGATCTACCATTTGTCACTGTGGGCGGGTAAGTGGAGCCAGGAACAGCAGTACCCCATAAGTTTCTTTGTCTTCAATGATGACGTAGAAGCAAGAGTTAACCTGAGACTAAGTTAAGAGAGTTTTCCGTGCTACCTCAATGCTTTATTAAAGACCTCTGGTAGAATAAAAACGTTGAAAAAAGAAAGTCTCCACCTCTTTGGAACAAAGAAAATATGAATATTAACCTTGGATTTCCCATGATCCAGTTACAAGAAGTTATTTGGTATTTTTAGAGTCTGCATGCCTTTATTTACAATAATCTGACAGACTAGGTAGAATCAAAAGGGAAGATGTATAAAAAACAATATGTGTAACAGGCTTTGCCATCAAAACACCACTTACCTTTTCAGGTCTACTTGTGTATATATATATGTCCTCTCAGCCCCAGGCCTGAGCCAGAGCCTAGTCTACAATAGGAATTGATGCACAAGTATTTACTATCTCTTACTGGAAGACACCATGTAGCCTCTGAGTCCTTTTCCCTGTGAGAAGACCTTAATGGGTCTCTTTAGAGGAATAGTCCAGCCACAGCATGAAGTCTAATATCCAGGGCATGTGTGCTGGTAATGGTGCCATCAACATCAGCTAAGTGTCTCCGCAAACAATGAATAGGCATGTTCTGTTTAAAAGATAATCTGCACCAATCTCCCATAGGCGACTGATGATGGTAGTCGAACAAATAAAATATATTTTATTTGATATTCATTCCAAGGCGCTCAGATATATTTGGAAGAAATAAAAAGATAGAAATAGAAGCATAGTAAAGCAATAAAAATAAAACAACACACTAGACTGCGCTATAAACTTGGGTAATTTAATTACTGTGTCTCCAAGTCTGGATTGTTTCAGTTCTGAATTCAACACACTGCTTCTTGCTTACATTTTAGCTCTAAGTCAGAAACAGAAAGAAATGAGGAAAGACACACAAGTCCTTTGGGTGGTTTATTTTTCCAGAACAGGCTATTTTAGTTCAGTTCTATCTTCTGGCATTCAGTCATGTGAACAGCTCAATGGAGCATGTTTGGATTTCACAAAAAGCACAAAGCCAAGAGATGGGCCCCTGGGAGGCTTGTGACCGGCTGGTCATAAAAATAAGAAGCCTTGCCAGAAAACTGTAGAAACTTCAAATCCAAGGCAACATCAAGATTACAGTCAATTGAGAAAACCAGAACAATGAAAAAATTCTCGATAAATATTTATGATTTGGGATTGTGGAATTCACCCTAAACATCATTTATGCTGTATCTTGAATTCCACTCTGACATGTGTTTTCTCTGTTTGCCTTGGACATGACAAGAATATTATGAAAATATCAGTATATTGACTTAAAGTTTTGCTAATACTGATGGGAAAATAACTATCTTTTTTCCATAAAATAGTGTCTCTCAAGATGAGAATGCCAGCTTCCAAAAAAAATCATATCTAATCAAGGTGGAAAGTCTGGGGCTGGACAGATGGCTCAGTGGTTAACAGCATGCACTGCTATTGCAGAGGACCTGAATTCAGCTCCCAGCTCCCACACTGGAGGGTTCTTAGCAGCCCCAAACTCCAGCTGCAGTGTATCCAGGGCTCTCTTCTGGCCTGCACAGGCACTTGCACTCTTGTGCACATACCCACACATGAACACACACATCCATATAACTTAAAATAAAATTTTTAAATATTTTAATGTAGGCCATGTGTGGTGGCATGAGTCTTTAATCTCAGCACTTCTGAGGCAGAGGCAGGCAGATCTCTATAAGTTCAAGGCCAGCTTGGTCTACAGAGCGAGTTCTAGGACAACCAGGGCTCTGTTACACAAAGAAACCCTGTCTTGAAAACAAAAAATTAACATTGAAAAAACATATAAATGTTGATCAATGTCCATCATTTTCAGTAAAGTTTAAAATGATGTAAATGTCTTAAGAAAATTTTATGGTACAATGTATGGAAAAAAGTAAAATATAAAATAAAATATCCCAGACAATCACCATTCAACAATATGAGAAATAAGAGGCATGATGAGGGAAAGGCAAGAGAAATACATTTTTTTAGCAGTGAGATTGTTAGAAATTTGCTCATTTAGTATTGTCTCTCTCACTTTTATGACATTTCTCACTTTTCTACATAAGGATAAATTGCTTCCATCAACACACAAATTTTATTAAATCTGAAGGATTCTATGTTTTTCTTAAGAAAAAATTCTGTAAATTCTCATGATGTTAAATCACAAACTGTGTTCTCAGCAAGAATGCTGTTTATTTGGATGCCTTAGTACTGTGCCATTGACTCTCCCTGAGATAAACGTATAATGACACCCAAAAGTCATGTTAAACATTTGACTCTTTAGCCCCAAACACTTCCTGACAGCAAGAATGTGTTTTTGGATAACCAACTCAATCATATACGTCGGTGTAGCTATGGGAAAGAGAATTGATTCATTCACCCTCGATATCACCAAATATCTCTGATTGGTGAGAGGATGCCCATGCACAATAAAAGCCTCAACATCCTGGGCACTCAGTGTCTGGGTGGGAGCTACAGTGAGGTCAGGAATGGCTCCCAAAGCCAGTGGCTTGATCCCCATTGGGGTACCATTGCGAAGTGACAGGCCCCTTAGGAGCCATAGCCTAGTGGAACTCCCCTTCCTGCTTCTCTTTGGTATGCCAGCCTTTAGTGAGGAGTCCTGCTCTGTAATGTGCTCCTGCTTCCTACAGAACCAAAGCAATGAAGCCACACCACCAGGAAATGGGACTTCTATGGGTTTCACTCTTCTTTTTGTAAACTGATGACCATGTGTTTGCTATAGTAGTGAGGAGAAGGTCAATAACAACCAAGTCTCTCTCTCTCTCTCTCTCTCTCTCTCTCTCTCTCTCTCTCTCTCTCTCTCTCTCTCTCTCTCCTCTCTCTGTTTCTCTCTCTCCTCTCTCTGTCTCTCCCTCTCCCTCCCTGCTTCCCTCCCTCCCGCTCTCTTCATATATACGTGTGTGTGTGTGTGTGGTGTGTGTGTGTGTGTGTGTGTGTGCCCTCTACTCCTGTAGCATGGTGGAAAGCATACTTAATTTATTTTTAAGGCAATTTTTAGCTGTTTCGGGCTCACAGGAAGGATATCAATAATCCCGCCCCACCTCTGGTGCACACACATGCACAGCATCTTCAGGTAGCAACATCCTCTATCGTGTACCTTTCAGGACTGATATCGTCTTGTTGATTCATCATAATTGTACAGAGCTTATTGTTTTTCATACAGTTCACTCATGGTATTGCGCATCCTATGAGTTTTGACGAGTGTATAATGACGCATCGCTACAGCACTTACAGAATAAGTTCGCTGTCTTAAGACTCCCCTGTCCTCCACTTCCTCATTCTCCACCTCTGCCCAATGTTGACCATCAATCTCTATTACTTTCTGTATAGTTGGGCCTTTTCCTAAATATAGCCATCTTTCACTCAGTTGTATACATTAGCGATCTCTAAACATCATAAAACTTTTCTTAACAGCAAATCAGAAAGTAGGTAATAGCTCTACTTAGAGAACGGGGCACACCAGTCGTATCCCTGCAGAGTCATTTCAATCTATCCAGGCATTTTTCTCAGTGCCTGTCCTTCTTAGCTTTCCCAGCCATCTCAAGTTGGCCAAGCAAAAGGAGACCGTGATTAGGCCCTGATTCTAAAACATGTTCATTAGCTCAAAGAATTAAAAAAAAAAAAAAAAGTTGGCCCAAAGATTCACAGGAAGGCTGAAAAAGCTGAAACAGACCAGAACTGAAATTTAGGCCATAATCAGACAGGGAGTAGAATTGTCATCAGGATTTCACACATTTGATAAATGAACTGCTTTCTAGAAAGTTACTTTGCTGCAAGTTGCATGTAGTAATTCTGGAGAACAAAATCATCCATTGCTGTTGACAAGTCAGTATGGATTGCAGTCGGCCGCCCTCAGCTTGATTAACAGTTTTTAGTTTTTAATTGACACATGACACAGTGAGTATAAGCTTTTCTAAACTTTTGTATTCATAAAATAAGTTGTTTTCTAAGATCTAGCATATGTCAATGACATATGGTTGCTATGAATTTAAATGAAACAACACAAAACTTGAAGCTAACGTTTTCACAATCCCTTCCAATATATGTATATTTAATTAGGTTATACCAAACAATGTAACTCTTTATATCGGTGGACTCTACATCTAGTACATAAATCTCAAAAAAGGTGCACAAAAATAAATGTTTATACATTTTATGTGTATTAATTTGTTTCAATTATTCACAATTTAAAGTGGATTTTTTGTATTTGAAGTATAGGGTGTGTGTGTGTGTGTGTGTGTGTGTGTGTGTGTGTGTGTGTGTGTATGTGTGTGTATTTACAACTTGCATGATCTGTTCTTCCCTTTCACCACCATATGGTTTTCAAGGGCTCAAAATGACGTGATTAGGTGTGACACCAAGTACCCTAGCCTGCTGAGCCATCTTGCCAGCCCAATTTTTACATTTTAACACTAAAAGGTTTATTGGAAAAATAGCATATATGTGAATCATGAGTTCATATACTTTTATTCTAAGCTCATATTCAATATACTATCAATTAGGTTATTTGAAAAAGATAAAACTTGTCAATCAGGACTAATGTATGAAATGGTTATGTAAAATGTTTACAAGTAAAAATCAGTATGTAATATCTACACTAGAAAATATACTTATCCAGCTGGAGGTTATAAATGATTCATTTTGATCAAAATTTATGGTAAGCACTTAAGAGCCAGAAAACACCGTTCTTCAGGATTGAAGTGTCATAAGTTCTATTGACATTGTTTCCCACAAAGAACTCATCACGTGCTTTTATTTTTGACTGAATCATAACCATTCCATAAATTGCAGCTGCAAAGTTTATCAGGTACAATTTTAAATATTTACTTCAGATTATGCTTTGTAAAAAAACTACTTTAAGGGGAGGAGAGATAGACAACTCTTGTGAAGCTGAGGTCACTGGGATCCAAACCTCTCATCCATTCTGAGCAATCTGATGCAGATAGGTTGAACTTTCTACTGAATAAGAATATCAGTAAACTTCACACCCCTACCCAGATCTAGCTGATAGACAGGACATTCTCCACAGTTGAGAGGACTAACGTTCACATGAACTCTGGTGCCCCATTTTTTACCACATCCCCTGGATGGGGAGGCCTGGTGGCACTCAGAGGAAGGGTATCAGGCTACCAAGAAGAGACCTGATACCCTATGAGCATATACAGGGGGAGGAGGTCCTCCTCAGTCACAGTCATAGGGGAGGGGAGTAAGGGGAAAATGGGAGGGAGGGAGGAATGGAAGGATACAAGGGATGGGATAACAATTGAGATGTAATATGAAAAAATTAATAAAATATATTTTTAAAAAGGAATGAAAAGAAGAATATCGAATATCTGGGGTGCTCTCTGGTTCCTGGCTGAAAGACACAGATGAAAGAACACAAAGGGGGAATGCCTCGGGTAATGAAACAGACATCACAAAACCCAGTTCCGTGAATTCTAGTGAGGTCCCAGCAAAGTGTCATGAAAGGTTACTGTAACTTGGGAACCATGCCACCAAACTCCATTTGTTTCTTGGAGGATAAGGACAAAGTCATTTGGGAAATGACATCACCACTCACCTTGCTCAGTTTCCAAAGACTGTTAGTGTGCACATATTGTTAGGGACTTGGTTTCTGAGTACTTTAAGTGTGACTTTTGTCTTCCCAAGAAATCCTTTATCTACTTCCTGCGCGTTCTCTATTTTGTTTCTCACCCATGCCTAGAAACATCTTTAGGAGATGTTGTTAAACACAATATGAGGCATGGTATATTGTTAACATGAGGAAAATAAAACTAGATTTCTGACTGTTGGCTGGAGGCCACAGAGCTTCTTGGCTTGGGAGATGGGGGCCTGCAGTAGGACTCCCTCCTTCATTTTGGATTTCTCCAATTTTGAAATACTGGGGCAATTCTCTGTAAAGACTGCTCCATTTTCCACTTCTTTTCATGCAACAAAGTAGTATTTTTAAAATAAAACAATGAAGACATTTTTAAGAGTTATAAGAAAATCATTAAAATAAGAAATGCAGGTATAAATTCATTGAAAAGAAACACTAACTAATTTGAATCAAATAATCTATTACAATTTCTTATTGAGCCATATTTTAGCTTCTTAAAAGATATAAAAGAACACAATTTTACAGAAATACTATGTAATTATAGGATATATATTATATAAGATACATATAACTAGATGCCATAGTCATAAACATAAATATAGATATGAAAATATGTTATTTTCCCAAAATAGTTTGGGAAGCACATATTAGAAAGTATAGCTGAATTGGTGAACCTAATTTTAAATTCAAGGACATGTCTAAAGTAATCTGAATTATTTTTTAAAAGATGTGGTTATAAGTGGATAAAACTCAAAAAACACATCAAATCAGCAGCGTATCTCTTTCAAATAGGAGCCACATAATGTAGCTTGATTTCAGGGAGAAAAGAAAACTGTAAGCTTGTGCAAAGACTGAGAAATTTCAGCCCAATGAAATGTTTTGAAAAATATAATTTTTGTTAAGGTTAGACATATGTCTTTCATTTAGGTTTCCAAAAGTATATAGATGGTGATTAGCACCTATTATTTCGGATCTAGTCAATCACATGAAGATATTCACAGACAACTACACATTTTGAGAGAAGTTAAGTGATCAATGGGAGTAGGTCCATAGAGCCACTATTAGGAGCTGAAGTATCTTAACCTGCAAGCCTGTACTTCATATAGACAGTACCAGTGAAAATGACGGTGTGCAAACAGCCATGTCACTCAGAAGGAAAGGAACAGAAGGCTCACTGATTAAAAGAAGCAAACAGAATTCAATTCGATATAAGAGGGCATTTTCTAACATTTGAAAATGCTGTGGTGAGCTGGTCCTCTGCCCCTGCAAGTATGTAGAAGAAGCTTAGGCAATCAATTTCACCAGCGCTGTGAAGGGACACATGATGGCTAAAATGATTTATTGATTTCTACAATAAAAGATAACTACTGTACCCTGAAAGAATTCTGAATACCCAGTTGCAGGTGGGATTGCGCCCTGCCTGTCAGAGGTGGGGGAGTTGAAGAAAGGTGTCTGGAGAAGTGCCACGCAAGGATCGCATGGTCTGAACTTTGAAGAAAACACCAGAGGAGATGGACAGCTGGAAGAGAAAGGGTGGCACAGCACAGACATGAGGGCAAACAGCAGCCACAAGGGAGCTGCCGCTTCAGGCCTGGCTAAGTTTTCTTCCCCACTTCTGAGACTCTATGACCCGAAACAGCTTTTGTGTGCCTGGCACAGATTGGCCATTTGTAGACGTTCTCAGTCTTCCTTTCCATGTTACAAAAGCTAAATGGAAAAAACAAAAACAAAAAAACCCAACTGAACATCAGCAGACAAATAAGAGGCAAGAACCCTCCCTAAGCCCTTTCTAAGACATGTTATAAAAGACATTATATATTCTGTGAATTTGTGATTAAAATAATCAAATCAGCCATTTCTAAGTAATAGAACATACTAAGACACAAAAAATCATGGCCAGTGACCTTTAAGATTTTAGTATTGGCCACTTCTCATGACTATGACATATATACAAACCACTATTTCTCGGTCAAATCCCCACTGGCTAAAATATAAGCTTCTTTGTCCTGGCCTGGCTAGCTCTCTATGAGTTAGTCCTCATTTTTCCTGTCAACCCTCATCCTATCCTGTCCCCCTCACACACCTTACCCCAAGCCTACCCTCTCCACTCGCTTTGTAATTATGGTCCGAAGTTTCCAGTTTTACTCCAGCTGTCAACTCAGCCTGGAAATATCCCAGTGCATGCACGTGCATGCACACGCGCACACACACACACACACACACACACACACACACACACACACACGCACGTGGGCACACTAACACTACTATCTATTATAGGCTGTATCCCTTAAGACCAAGCTAGATTTCATTAGCTCTGAGGAGAACTGTAAGTTCAGTCCTACCTCCCAACTAGAAGCACTTCAGGTACCATGTGAATCTACAACCTTGGAAATATTAAGCTATTATATCTTCACACACACACACACACACACACACACACACACACACACACACATTGGATTCTGGCCTGGCTAAGTAGTTTTCATTTGCATTTTTCTCCCATCAAGCTTAGTAAATGTGCATGGAACAGTCTTTCAGGAAAGTTATTTCAATAATTTATTCACACCCCCCAATATACTGAGCTTATATTGCACACCATCCTAGACATTAAAAATACAAGCAAAGGAAATGTATGCAATAAAATAAGATGACAACAGCACTCTCTTCCCCTGTGACTCTTCCATGTGGAGTTGAAGGTTTCAGCAAGAGACTAAAAGGAGGATCAGACTGCAGCACAGGCGCTCGGAGGCGGTCCCCTCTTAAAGCATCAGTGTCAGTGCCGAAGCCCTCTCTACTTTTCACTTCCTGTCTCTTGGCCTTCCCCCAGCTAGAACCAGTTCCAGGTGCTTGCCCTAGTGACGTTTCCAAAACTCCTAAGACAAGATGTACTTCAGTGCCTCGTCCCACACACCCGGGTAGTGGTGCTGAGTCATTCCCGCTAGGATGTTACCCAATGCTGACCACCAGTTTTTCCACCTCATGTTCCAAGCTGCCTTTATTGCTAATCAGATGCAGATGGCATGAGCATCCTAGCCATACACAATTATCTAAAACATATACTATGATGGACAAAGCGCAGATAAATAAACTGTCTTAATCTCTTAGCCTGGATCCAATCAACGGACATGCGTTGGAAGTCACCATGGTAAGTATACTCGCTGTGAGATTTGAAAGCGGGGATCCAGGCATGGTAATAGAAAATTCTGGTTACTTTTTCTTTAATCAATTAAGATATTACAAGATGAGATAGTCAGCTGAGTGCTTCAACATGCAATAACTGCTCTTTACATGTTAAAGTGGCAAAAGATAGCCTTATCCAGTCTACAACGTGAGGTGAACATGCGGATTGATGGGCCTTTGTTAGTAGCTGCCTGAATATGCTCTTCTTTTGAGCCCTTCAGTTTTCCTCTCTGAACAGTAATTCAACCCATTAAAAACAATAAATAACTCAGATTACTTTCTGGGTATGTCAAAAGAATGCCTTAGCCAACTGATCCCAGTTTTGGCCTGTGTAAGACTTGATCCATGAACTCTTGCCTCAGTGATGACACTGGCTCTGTCCATGACACAGTGCCATGTACACATTAATACTAAAGGAAAGGTACTGAGTATACATCAGCTTTTGGAACTATAGGAATGAGCACAATGGATTAATATCCAAAATATAAAATGACAATGATTTTAGCAAGGAGTTGCAGCCACCTAAAAGTCTTAGGTGGCTATGTTGTAAACAAAGACAATCTGTGAGAAAAATAGCAATAAGCTCCAGTTTTGAAATGGCACTTTTATAGATAACAGGATAAGAAAGCTTAATCGCATTACTGTAAGTTATACTATATGAGTCTATTTTCCATCATTGTAGAAAAAAAACAAAAACAGAAAAACAAACAAACAAAAACCAGACATGATCAAGTTATTAAAACATAAAGTTTGCTTCAGCTCGGTTTGGGGAGTCACAGCCCACCACTGATTGACCCTGCTGCTTGCTGGACATGTGAGGATGCAATAGATCACAGAAAGGGCACACAATAGTGTACAAGTGCTCCCTTTGTGGACAGGAAGAAGAAAGGAAAAAGGGGACTGGGATCCCCTGGTGACCTTGAGGTCTCCCATGAGGTTTTGCTTCTTAAAGGCTCCAACAACCTGGGCTAGTGCTAGTCTGTGGATGAAGCCTTTGACTTAGGAATTTTTAGGATACACTAAAGATCTAAGTTATAGCTTTGACCCCCCATAGATTACTGTATGAATAGTTTTGAAGTTAGGGGACACTTAAATATTTGTCTAAAATTGGCACATCTTGTTGTTGAACAATTGAGATATGTTTTTCTTTTCTTTGTTGTTGTTGTTGTTTTGTTTTGTTTTTTCCTAGCCTACATAGCCATACATGCTATCATGAATATTTGAACCTAAATCTCTTGGTTTGATTTTTTTTTTTTTTAGCAAAACTGCCTCTTTAGTAAATACTCCATGGGATAGAAGAAGAGATTTTTAAAGTTCTTGTAGGACATAAATGGATGTTTCCATTTAACAAGTCTTCCTGGGATATTTTATATCCAATTATGTTTCTAAGCAGCATGGGTAATGACACATAATACGTACTTGGAATCCTACGAGATTGAGATACATGCTCATTAATAAAGAGAAAATAAAAATAAAAGAATTTGTAAATAATTTTAAAGTGAACAAAATGCAATAAATGTAGAAGTGCCATGTGAAACAGACATACTCACATGAACTAACACCATAAAATTCCCTATCATTCTCTATAGAACACCTCCACTATGTGGCCACATTTTCTCCAAGCCAAGTCTGATCGTGGCTTTGTAGTAATATTTAATCCAGCTGCTCATATATCTCAGTATGCATTGAAAGAAAAGAAAATATAATCTGGTGAAACTATACCCATGCATATGATAGCAGACCTGAGCCTAGAAACAATAAATGCAAAAGAGAAAAGACAGTCCCATTCAATTTCAAGCAAATGTATATCACATGTATGAATTAATATGTACTTCATAGAGTGATATGCAATCTTTCTTGTAAAATTAGTGATAGAACTTTGGTTTTACCAAGTGTATCCATCCCCTGGAAGATTCCATTTCATAAGCAGTGTTGGAATACAGCACCACCTTCTGGCACCTCCATATCCATGTTCTAAACCCTTTCCAGGCCAGTTATTCTTACTAAATTTGTGTTTATTCAAAAGCCGCTTAGAGATGCTTACCTTCCAAAAGCAATTAAGATTTTATTTTTAAGAACATATTTTAAGGTAAAAATTATCTGACAATCTGTCTGCTATTGAACTACATTTCTCTTCAAGAAAAGTTAATCACACACTGTCTTACTTGGCATTTATTAACTAGAAAATTTTAAGGAATGTCAATGTAAAGAATTTACATATTTATGTTTAACTATACCATCAAGTAAAACATCAGACATTAATTTACTCTAACAATTAAGCTCTTTTAACTTTAATAAACATATGTAGGTATGTAACTTTCATTCTTTCATTCATAAATATCAACTGAGGACCTGTCATGAGTCAAGTTCCACATCAGTCTTTGGAAAGTGCAGCTGACAGGACAGATATGGCATTTATAATGTAGTGATGGAGAAAAGTTGAACGACTGCCCACTCAGGTTGTTGCTATACACATCAGTCAGATGCAGTAAGGAAGCAGCCGGAAATGCTCTCATCAGAAAAGCATTTGGAACACAAATGCACATGCTGGTGAGGATGTGGAGAAAGGGGAATGCTCCTCCATTGCTGGTAGGAGTGCAATCTTGTGCAACCACTTTGGAAATCAATCTGGTACTTTCTCAGAAAATTGGGAATAGTTCTACCTCAAGACCCAGCTACATAGGGAAGGGGGATTGGGGTGAAAGTGGGAGGGAGGGAGGAATGGGAGGATGCATGGGATGGGATAGAAAATGAGATGTAATATGAATTATTTTATTTTTCAATAAAAATGTGTTTAAAAAAAAGACCCAGCTATACCACTCTTGGCTATATACCCAAAAGATGCTCCCCCACACAACAAAGACAGTTACTCAACTGTGTTCATAGCAGCCTCATTGATAATAGCCAGAATCTGTAAACAACCTAGATGTCCCTCAACCAAAAAATGCATAAAGATGCTCAGGTACATTTACACAATGGAATACTACTCAGCTATTAAAAACAAAGAAATCTTGAAATTTGCCAGCAAATGGATGGAACTAGAAAAGATCATACTGAATGAAGTGGCCCAGACCCAGAAAGACACACGTGCTATATACTCAGTTATAAGTAGATATTAGCCAAATAATACAGGATAACCATACTACAATCCACAGACCTAAAGAAACTAAATAACAAGGAGGACCCTAGGGAGGATGCTTAATTCTCAAAAGGACAAACAGAACAGACACAAGAAGTGCTTGAAGAGAGGGAATAGGACAGGAGCCTACCATAGAGATCCGCTAAAAGACTCCACCAAGCAGGGGATTGAAGCAGATGCTGAGACTCACAGCCAAACTTTGGGACAGAGCAGAGAGGCTTATGGAAGAGTTGGGAGATCAAAGGACTTGGAGAGGACAGGAGCTCCACAAAGAGACCAACAGAGCCAACAAATCTGGGCCCAGGGAGTCCGCAGAGATTGAGGCAACAACCAAGGACCATGCACGGAGAAGACCTAGACTCCTGCTCAGATGTAGTCATCGATAGGCACCACAGTCTTCATGTGAGCCCCAAATTATGGGGAATAGGGGTCACCTCTGACATGGACCCTGATGCTCACTCATTGATCACTCCCCCCGCAACCCCGCACCCCCTGGCAGGGAGACCTTGCCACAGAGAAAGAGGATACAAGCAGTCCAGATGAGACTTGACAGGCTGGGGTCAAATGGTAGGGGAGGAGGGCTCTCCCTTTCTGAGGACTAGGGGAGGCGAGGAGGAGGAAAGACGGGGTGGGGGGTAGGGTGAGACCTGGAGAAGACAAGGAAGGGGGGCTACAATCGGGATGTAAAGTTAATAAATTAAAAATAAATAAATTTAATTTAAAAAGAGCATTTGGAAATTGGATTCCTGTAATAATACTTAACAGAGGAAAATATGCAGTGTTGAGATCTGTGAAAGCACACTGTTGTAAGCCTGGGAACATACTGACGCACACTTTCTTACATTAGAAGGGAAGAGTTCGCAGTTCACGTTATCAAGCATGATGCACACTAATGAAGAGAGTATGTGCATGTGGGTTTGTGCATCCATGTCTTTAGATTCCAAGAAAATGTCAAGATGGGGATAATTAAGAACCAAGAAGCAATTCCTTGGACAACTAAATTGCCAAAGTCATGTTCAATGCTTTCCCCTTTAATTATTTAGTGAACTGCTCACTATTCCTACTTTATATAAAATAGCTTTTTCCCAAAAACCTAATATGTGCATTAAATATTTAACTTACAGAGCTCACAAAATGAAGGACCAAGGGGCCGTGGCTCAATGGTGGCACCCATGAAAGCATGAAGCCCTGGCTCCCGGCCCAGCGCTGCACACTAGAGCCATGCGTGCTCCCATGTGGCTTCCCTTGTCAGTGCACAACACATCAAGCGGATCTTACTTCTAGACTCTCGGGTATTATGTGTCATGCAATCGACAGATAACCAAAAAACATGGCAACACAAAAGCTATTTCAAATAAGAAATCATTCTCGTTTTCCTTGGAGTCACACAGTGAGTCACTTTTGCTTGGTTAAGGAGACAGCGCCAGTGAATTGGGCTTATGCTCCTTTACTCCAAGTCAATCATCTTTCAAGATGACCCACTCGGTTTTATGTGTTCTCATTGATTTGAGCGTGCGGGTGTACACTTGTGTTAAGGCTTTCAAAACACATCAAATACAACATGAAAATTAATGCTATTGGGAGGAAATTGGTCAAACAGGCTAGACAAAATACAACAAGCTGTTTCAGTTTAACATCACAATTTCTCTCTAAAAATATTGCGCATTATTAAGTAGATGTAAATTTATTAGCTTTGTTTTATATCTTGAGTTTCATAGATGGATACAGTGCATTTCTGCGCATATATGTTCTCCCTTCTGGTGCTTTGGGACTCCTCCAAACACATCAACTTCAAGCCTTCTTTGCTGTTTTATTTTGGGGAATTTTTTTTGTTTGTTTGCTTGCTTGTTTTTAACCCAGTGCATCCAATTAATGCTCGATGAGAGTTAAATCATTCACTGGCTCATGGGCAATCCACCAGGGGTCACACCCTGAAAAATATGACTCTCCCTTCTCTGTTAGCCATCAACTGCAATTATGTCCTCAGCTAGGGGTGAGGTCTCGTGTGTCCCTTCTCCATCATAACACCAGTGCGCTTGGTCTCGTGCAGGTAAACAGAAGTGCTTTAAGTTCCTGAGTGTAACGGCTGTGTCTCATCCAGAAGACAGATTCACAGCAGTCATCCATGACCTCTGACTCCTATAAATTTTCCACCACCACTCTCTTGGTGGTCCCTGAGCCTTGGCGAAAAATGTGACAAAGATGTGCCAGTTATTGCTGAACCCTCCACAGTCACTTATTATCTGCGCATTGACCAGTTTTGAGTCTCAATCTTACTTGCTCCTCACCACAGTAAGAAGCTTTTCTGATGAGGCCTGAAAATTGCACTCGATGTGTAATGCATGATACCCTGACACAGGTTGGTTTTGTTATTGGCTGAGTACTCTGAAGTCCTAACCAATAGGGCTTGCCTTAAACAGAAAGAGAGTGACCTTTATGAACATGGCTTATGCTTACATCAAGTCTTCTATTTCACAAATTTCAAGGAAGTGCCCTAGAAAGTATTCAATCCCATTCACCAGGGCAACCTTGATATATTTAATGAGTTCTAAATGGAAAAGCTGCATCAGTAATGTCAAGAAGGAAGATGCCCTGGATCATTTCAGTGTGTTCTTTTAGACAAAAGTTAAAAGAATTTAGTGAAGAAGCACACATGCGTGCACCTATACATTTTTATAGCAAGAGAGAACAGTGTCTTTTCCTTCTCACTAGTCAGTCTTCTGGTTTTAATGAGAATGTTGGGTTTGACAAGCACACGTTCATATACTTCTACCCAAAAGACACTTCAAGCAGACTGAGGTGTGGAGAATGGCATAGAAATGTGCGAAGTTCAGTTGATGGAACAGTTTCAGGAGGACAGGGAACACATGTCTCTTGGTGTAGGCTAGAAACCAATCTCTCCATTTTCTCTAATAGCCCTTCTTGAGGCTCAAACCCGAAAGTAGTGATTCCTTTCCTTTAGTTCTGTGAGGTAGGAGTGTGTGTGTGTGTGTGTGTGTGTGTGTGTGTGTGTGTGTGTGTGTGTGTGTGTGTGTGTGCTATAAGATCATTCCTATCTAAAGTCTTAGATGTCAGGACATGTGGAAATGAAATAAACAAATAAACTAAGCCCTACATATACAAAAATTTAAGATTGAATTTCACGACAATTGAAAAGCATTCCGTGACAAACTAAACTTGTTTGAGAGATGGGGGTGTGGAGTGGATTTGTTTTTTAATAAACAAATGCAGATGTTGAGGGGAAAACGTTTAGATTTTTGACACTGCTCTTTGCTAACAAAATTGCCAAATGTTTTCCATAAGCAAACAATGTTGAAATGTCTGAATATTTTATCATGAAACCACCACCCAGTTGAACTTTGAAAATGGAATTTACCAATTTACTATAAATTAACTTATGTATTTGATATTCCTGATCAATATATCTGTTACATTTTTATTTCTTTCCCATATGGTTTTATTTAAATAGTTATGGGAAAAGTTCATGATCTATCCATGCTGTGTATATCTGAGATATACACATACTGTTAGGATTTATTTGATTGTCATCAGTCTTTAGGAACGTAACATCTCGTGTAAACTCATTATGGATGCAATAGTCTATTTTACCATATACAATCATCTGAATCCATCTTTATGTAATTAACAAAATGCCAAATTGCTCTGCCATGTTTTATAGCACATATCTGTAACCCAGCATTTGCCAGGCTGAGGCAGCCAGAGCACCATGAATTCCAGTACAGCCTAGACCTGTTCAATTGTTAAGGGAAAATGACCTACATATCATTTAGCAAAGTTACTCTTTGTAAACAGGAAAGGTCATTGATAATGAAAAAAAATGTAGATGAAGAAGGTTCAAATAGGCCTGGCCTTTTTTCTTAAATATAGTGTACAATCTAGTGTGTCAAAATACTCTGTAAACTGATCATCCCTGTAAAGAGTATCCACTAGTTGAGTGGTCCAGTTATTACTCCCATGCTGTTCATGTCCTCACAGGAGAGGACTAACCATAAGTAAAGCCAAAAGAATCCTAGAGTGCAGACTAAATATTGATATCAAACTGGACAGCTCTATAAAGATGATCTGAATCCTGCAACAAGAAACTTTCTGACACATAGAGGTAGGTGTTGGAACTGATTAACAAGGCATCTTAACTTTCAAAGGTGATCAGTAACAAGGTACTTCACTAAACCATGTAGGTGCAGTCAGACTCTGAGTAGTTCTAAATATGACATGCCTGGATGGCCCTACAATATAAGGATCAAAAATTAAGCTCCATACCACTCATTATGACCTCCGGTATTACTACCTGAAAGGGGGGAAAACTCACCTTTTTACTAACATTGTCTTCCTGCCTTCATCAAGCAACCAAATGAAGGTAGACAGTTAAGATTATGAAAAAGATACATCTATGTCAAGTGGCTTTGTGATTAAACTACAATTACAGCATTTCTCTCTTCCCTTTCCTTTCTCCAATTCCTTCACACACCTCTCCTCTTCTCGGTATATATGTTTCTAGACATGATTCTTAGAAATTTATAGAAGTTGTATGTGTACAATCACATAGTCTCCATCACTGTCTGGAAAATGGGGGTTTTCCTGTGGTAAATGAAAATATTTGGCTTCTAGCTTCATTTTAAGCATATGTTAAGAATGAGAGACATGTTAATAAAGTGTCTATAAGCCCTTTGGGATAAAATTCTATGCTGTAAGGTAAGTCAAAACATAATTTGACACAAGGTAATTACCCATTAGAATCCTTTGGCTCTGGATCACAGAGGAGGGTGGGAAGCATGACCTTGAATGAGTGGTCTGGTATAAATTAATAGCTCTCCATTCCACAGAGCTGATCCATTACGTACTGCCTGCTGCTATTTCCCTTCCGAATTCTTCCGAGTCTTGTGAGAGTTGCCCAGAGATCCATGCTGGATGCCATCACATCATTAAGAGTCAAAGAAAGAAATATTGATCTGCCAAGAAAATTGAATAGCTAACCTCTCTTATCATTCTGATGCCTGGGGAGTAGAGAAAATAGAATGTCTTTGAAGGAATCCTTTATTTCATAGAGTTTATCATGTTGCAAAGATCAGAATGTAATATAAAACACAGCCATAGATTTATTCCCACAAAAGAAAATTTTGTGTGAAACACCATAGGCCATTCAAAAATTCATAGTTTATAACAATATGAGAATGAAGGCAACTCAGAGAAACTTGGCAGGCTTTACGTTTGTTTTTCAATTAAAGATTTTTATAATTATTTGAAAATTTCAACACCAAGCAGGAACAATGTCTCTCCACCCAGAATTAAATCAGAAAGCTTCATGTCTTAAATGTTTTTAAAGGACAGTATTTTTCACTTCCTTTGCTGAACATTATGTTTTCAAAATATTTCCTTTTAGAAAGTTAGTAAAGTTATACCACTTAATTTGTTATCTCTTATCTTTCAGATTGCATGGAAAAGAAATCTTCTTGTCATGAAAGAATTTTCACAGAAAGGATCCAATGTAGAAATTTAAAATTTATAAATATGCAGGACGTGATACTAAAAGCAGGAATGCATGGCTCATTATGACAAGTTATAAATAATGTCGAGAGGTTGTTTTCAAGGAGTTTAGCACCAAATCAAAATTGGCCACAGAAAGCCTTTAAGCCAGAACCGTTCTCTCTTTCAAAACTGTGTGTATTTGAGCACACGAGTGGTGCACATGTGTAGCTTAGTGTATTCACGAGTTTGTAAGTGTGGGTGGGTGTACAGTAGCAACCTACATGTGCATGAGTGTGTTTCAATACATGTGCACATTCCACACATGAATGAAGGTACAAGCTTTCTTTCCTCAAGCAGATTTATCTTGCATACTATAAGAAATGGTCTATTGATCTATGAAGAATAAGTTACAGAGTCAAAATAGCACAAAATAGTTCTTATTCAGAACAAGAAAGGTGGCATAAAAAAACCTAAAGAGTGACACTTAGGAACCATAACATGACTTTTGATTCCCCCCTCCCACACACACACACACAGTTTATGTAACTTATAACCTGAAAAAGCATGCTGAAATATTTAAAAGTGTTTTTCTTCTAGAATATTCTTAGGTAGACTAAAGACTTTAACAGAAAATTTGTTTTCTTTAAAAATTATCCACATTTGAGACTTAAGCGTCAACCACTTGATAATGACTGTGACAACCTTATTTCAAGGGCACTTTAATGTAAAAAAAAAAAAAAACAGTGGTAAGTATTATCAATAACTGAAAAATGTTCTAACTTGATCACTGATGAACTAAGAAAAAGTATTTCCAAAACAAGAAGTGAAACTGGTGTGCTCCTCAGAACAAGGCTGACTTAATCTTCTTGGTCTATCATCTGCATTCAGTTGCATTCAATAAATTAAACACCATCAAGGGCAATTTACATTTGCTTTCAAATTTGATCAACAAAAATGCTTACAGTGTGTTACATTTAATTTTAAAAATAAAATTAAAAGTTTTTTTTTTTTAAGAAAAATGGCATTTTGTAAAACGCTTCTAAAGATGTTACTGGATGAACCCCATCAAGCATGAGATGCGAAGTGAAGACGGTCCCTCTGCATGAGGGATAGAGGGCCCACGGTGGCGCACGCCTGTAATCCCAGCACTCTGGGGGCAGAAACAGGTGGATCTCTGTGAGTTCGAGGCCAGCCTGGTCTACAAAAAAAGTTCAGGACAGCCAAGGCTACACAGAGAAATCCTGTCTTGAAAAACAGGGGGAAACAAAGAAAGAAAAAAGAAGGAGAAAAAGAAAGGGAAACTGCACTCAGAATGTAATATATGGGAGGTTTTTTTTTTTTTTAATTAAAAATAAAGAACATGGGCTCTGGAGTTTGACTGTTCAAACCAGTATCTTTTCGGTTGTTTGGGCACTTAACTTCTTAGTAACAGTTCCTCCACTAATAAAATAAAGAAATTAACAGAACTACTTCATAAATTCATTACACATTTAATAAGTGAGTTAATGAACAAAAGCGTTTGGAGCTGTGGCAATCTCTTAATACAGAACACTTATTCTCATCAGAATGTCACTTGTATATGCTTGGCTTCCCCTCCACTCAATGCTGATCTCCTTCAGCTAGTATGCCTGCTACAAGAAAAACACTTTTTCTCCAGGAATAAAAAAGACCCATTTTTAGTAGAATATCAGCCACACCGCATCTATAAATGTAGCCTCAAATGGGATTGATTAGAGTTCATGCTTTGCTTCCCCAGGATCAATTCAAGCCCTGGCCCTACAGGAGCCTTTCAGACAAAACATGAAGTTGACGAGCTGTGCTACCCAGATCTCCAGAAGAGCCTACACTTCAAAGATCAGTACTAGACATGTGGTAACGAGCCAGAGACAGTGGCAGAGAGTAAAGGGGGTGGGGGGAGGAAGTGTGGGCTGCAGCAATATCCTGCTTATCCAGAGTAAATTGCAAAAGCTCACACACTTAAAATATTTGTTCCAGCTTCTTTATCCCGACATCTTAGTGAGGCTGCAGCGGTCGTCGCCAGTCTGAGCTTCACCGTGCTGCCCAAGAACAACAAGAGGAGGAAAGATGCTGGAAAGTTGGCCCAAAATGACAAAGACTCAATAAGTCTGGTGGCAAGGCCAAAAAGAAGAAGTAATCCAAAGGCAAAGTTTGGGACAAGCTCAACAATCTAGTCCTGTTTGACGAAGCCACATGCGACAAACTCTGTAAGGAAATCCCCAGCTATAAGCTTATTACTCCAGCTGTGGTCTCTGAGAGACTGGAGACTTGAGGTTCCTTGGCCAGGGCAGGAGCTAAGTAGGAAAGGGCTTATCAAGCTGGGTTCAAAGCACAGAGCCCAAGCAATTTACACCAGGAACACAAAGAGAAGAGATGCCCCAGCTGCTGGTGACGATGCATCAGTGTATTCAATCAGCTATACATTTGAGACATTTGTTCCATAAAAATAAGCTTGCTTAAAGATTTTTCTGGAGGCAGTACAGAGACACCAAGTTTCTCCCTTGCCTATAATAAGGTGTGATGAAAGCTCTCCAATATGTCCTGTAAGATTCAGAAGCCTCTGTCACACTCAGTACTTCAACGCTTGCTAGGTGAAGGTTCTACCATTGAGCTAAAACCCAAGGCTCATCAGCCAACTGCATTTGACAGCTAAAGATTGGCCATTTCTACCTAAATGTTATTATGTAATCATAAATTCATTGCTATTTCCACAGGGGAAATTCTTGAACTTTGTAGCTTCTCTACTGCTTGATAACTCAGGGGTTGGAGGCAAAACTTGGTATTCCTTTTATAAAGATTTGTGAGTTGGGTGATCAATTAAAAAAAAAAACTATAGAAATAATGCAAAAGTGGATCGATCTCATTATAATAATGTTAAAAAGCATTTGAGGGTCTTCAGTATATGAAAGAGATGATTACATTTTACAAGCATCTCATGTCCCCACTCTAAAGTTAACTGCATGACAAAAGACCACCATAAACAGACAGAAAGTCTGCCATCAAATTAATTAAAACGATGCAAGGTATAGTTCCTGAATCTGTCAGCTGTGCAGTCCTTCCCAAAGCAATCTCAGCTGTGTTCTAATCAAGCCGTTACAGCATGTCAATAGGGAGATAGTACTGTTTATCGAGAAAAACACACTGAGTCACCACACTTTACTTCAATGCAAGGCACATTTCTTTATGACAGCAGTAATCCAAGGTGTCGCCATGACAGTCTGAGCCCCTCTGAAGTTTAAAGGGTAGGGATTTAGAAAGACTCCAAAGGGAACTGCTACAGTCACAACAGGAAACAATTAAGACATAAATACGAGTTTTACAGAAGCAAGGCAAATAAGGACATATTTAAGAAGGACCTAAAGGTGACAGAAACAGATATATAAGTGATGGGTTTGTAAAAGGGTGAGAAATTTGTGTGGTGCCCCAAAAAAAAGGCATTTCTTCTCATGACTTTTTAACTTGGTGGTGAAATACAGATTTACTCAGTGGTATCTGTATAATTTGGTGACTTGGACTGTGACAATCACCATTATACATCGCCTTAAATTTAAATAAAAATGTGCATCATAGAAGAGAAGGCATGCTTGAGTGTGCAAGTGCTTTGATCTGAAAGCCCTAAAGTTACTTTTTAAAAACCTAGGGAGTCATAAAATTTCCTAAAGACAGTGATGTGGGAGACTGTTGATGGTCCTAAGATCTTGCACAACCTCAAGTTACATTGTGTAAATTTGAGGTACAGCAGGACTTTCCTTTGCTTCGGTTAGTTAGTGAAGTACTCACAAGATGCACAAAAGAAAAGGACCTAGGTGCCTGCCTGACTTGTTGCATTCTCTCTTCTATGAACCAGCTCACACATCTGGGGTTCTAAGTGGATACTTGAGAAACAAATACAGTTTATTTTCATTGACAAAACAGGGACCCACAAAGAACCTTCTGGGAATGACAAACTGATAGCCAGCAAGCAATAAGCAAAGTTAACTGGATCTTGGAATTTCAAACCAGGAAGAGAACATGAATACAATCCCTGCCAGTCACTTCGTTTTACAAATTACAAAGCTGAAGAGCTGACTTCTATCAAGTTTCCCCAGTTTACTCTCATGGGAGGTGAGAAGAAAGATTTAGCAAAGACCAAATAGAAAGGTGTGAATTTAATAGTGATATCCAACATAAGACCTAAGGAGATTAAAACAAAATCCTAGCATTATGGTTATCTGTCCCACTCCCCTATTCCTAAGCAGATAGTGTCTTTTCAAAACTGCTTTTCCATCTCATCCTATTTTGTCCCCTCACTAATCCTTTTTTTTGAAGGACATTGTTCATTAGAGATTTACATTTCAACTCCATCTCCCTGCCACCACAAGTCCTTTAGGAAAATAAAACTGACTAGGACAAAGGGGGAAAATGCTATTAGACAAAACATACTGAATCTTTCTTCTTCTATGACCACATGGGGGCCCATGTTCATGTCTGCAGGCTTGAATCACCAGGGTGAGTTTATGAAGAAGCTGTTAACTATTAAAATGTCCAAAGAATTAAAGTGTTTATGAATGATGAGGATGTTCTTCTCTTTCTTCCTCTTCCTCCTCTTTTTTAAAATCTCATCCATGTTTACTTCCCTAAGTCATGCCCTCCTTGTTTGATTTTTGATTCTAATAAAGACTCTTTTTCACCAGCAACTGTTACTGTGGGAGGGAGTCAAGACGTTCACAGAGAATCCTGCCGTCCTTCTCCTTACGGGTTGGTACAAGTGAACGGTCAGAATCTAGGAACCAAAGGGCAAACCAATGTCAAACATGACGTTTGGAGCTTTGGTGTCTGTGACTTTATCATGCTGCCATTCATGCTTAATCTCATTTCTATCAGTTCTCAAGTCCATCACAACTCTACAACCCGAAGCGTGACAAGACAACAGAATAGCTCTGCTCCCCTAACTCTCCTCCCAGTTATCCCATCTCTTGTCTCCTCTGCACAAAGATCAAACTATGTGTCTGTGGTTAGCTCCTCTCCATCTTCATTGAAGTCTCAAGTGGTGTCAAAACTGGCCTCTGCCCTCAATAGTTCACTAAAACAACTTGGAATCAAATCATGAGTGATCCGAATGACATTACACCATGCAAACGCCATTCTGTCTCCATCTCCGTGGATCTTCCAGCAACATCTGGCACCATTCTTTCTTCCTGAAATGATCTCTGTCCTTGCTGATGCATCATCCTGGCTTCCTCCCTCCTCTTTTATGATTGTGTCTGGGACTCTCTATGGCAGACTCTTTCCTCCTTACTTGGTCAATAAAGACCTTGTAGTTCTTAGAGGATCTTTTCCAGGGCATCTTAGCTGCATTTTCCCTGGGTGATTTCATCCTTGGCAAGTTAATAGTCACTGCATGGTAGACTGCACTGCCCCATTATGGTGCCTCACCTGTGTACCTCTCCCATCTAATGCAACTTCGCTACGGTACTATCTGCCATGGTGTTTGGTCCTATATCATCTCCATTGAAATATCAAAACAAAAATTTATAATTTCACTTCTATCTTAAAATCTGGTTCTTCCTTAGAACCTGTCTATCATCTCTGGAGAACGTATCTATGTCCTTCTGGTTAGCCCAATTCAAGATGTAGGCGATATCAGCATTGAATCAATGCTCATCCACATTGCTCCTCCCATACCAAACCACCACCAAAGCATACCCATTTTACCTATCAAACGGCTTTTGAATATTGCCAGTGCTGTCTCATCCCCTCAGCTACAAGCTTGGCCCTAGCTTCATCTTCTTGGCTTACAATGACCCTACACTATAGGAGGAAACCTTGACAGCCCCTCCATACAGCATTAGGAAGGCTTCTTTAATCCATTGCCCATGGGGCAGCAAGTACACATAAACACCATTGCATCATAAACCAATTAAATCCCTCCAGTGTTAGGATGAAACCCCTAAGCAGAGACTTTGTTGTCCTGTGTGGTCTGGTTTCCACCTTTAGAACCCTGGTTGTCTTTTATTTTCTCTTACTTGGTTTGCACATTCTTGTCCCGTAGGCTATTTTCCTCGTATCTTTTCCTAAACCGTTCGTGCCTCTATCATTCCCCTTGTTAATTCCTGTTTCTCCAAGGATTTTAGTTTCGTCCTCCCTCCTTGTGGAGAAGCCTTGCCTGCCTCCCTCAACTAATTCATAGTCTCCAAGCTACATTTTAGATTTTCAACTGTTTAATTTGACTATTTAATCAATTTCTCTCTCTCTGCAGACTGTTAGCCAAAGAGGGGAGGGACTCCATCTGGTTTTTGTTTTCAGGCACCCCAATGCCAAGTGAGTGCCTAGCACATTGCAGAAGTTCAGTATCTGCTGAAGAAAGGAGCATGTGATGGAATTCGAAACTCAGAGCACTAAGCCATTACAACCTGCAGTTGGGGGCCCCATGAAAGAAACAAAAGAAGAATGTATCCAGTCCTCTGGGCTGTTATTTTTCTAGAACATTTATTTTTCTTAGCACGCAAGTGATAATATCCTAGCCAGTTGACTTTTTTCTCTGTTTCAGCACTCATCACTAACATGAATCATTCTGAATTACTGACCAAACCCTAACTATAAAAACCTTTCATAGGAGAAGCATACAATTTTCTTCTGGCAAGGAGGGTGTTATCCTACTTGGTGTAACATGAGGGAGGAGAGAAGGGGAGAGGAAGAAGAGGAGAGAGAAGAAAAGGTGGAAGGGAGCTATAGAGCCGAGCTTGTGTTATGACATTGTCATGGATTTATTTTACTTTTAATTATATCGAAAGTAACTCACCTTTTACCTTGTCCAGTTGTTTTAAAACCTGCAAAGTTCAGAACAACCCAAAAAGAATGGGAATAATTTCTTAATAAAATTATTAGAAACAGCAATTTATTTTCCTAGCTGACACACAAATACATAGTTTTAAATACTTTCCTTTCCACAAGAACAAAACAGAAAAGATTTTGTCGGATTGCTGTGTCTCCTGTGTAGCCTACCTATGCCCTGTAGCATGAATTTATTTTCTCTTTTAATAAAAGAATTTATAAATAGTAAAATCATTTACAAACTGACTTATGATTAGCATAACAGCTGTGGACTTGGAAATGTATTGAAATTTACTGAAATAAATAATCCATCCAGTTTAAACGAGAAATGATTGTGACTTCTCCACTTGTAATTATCTATAATTACCAATTAGTAAATACATCCTATGAATTAGGTGTTCACCATGAACTTTCAAACCTGTGAAACATAACCTATGCTGAAATAAATTACAGAGTTGGACACTGAAACTTGAAAATGCAAAAGATTAAACAGGTGGCTGTGATTTAAACAAGGTTTAGGAAGTTTTCTGTTATGATCTTTGGGAAACACAAATGTTAACAGCCAACTGGTTTTCAGCAAAGGTGCTAAAAGCACGCACTGGAGAAAGAACGGTCCTTAGTGAGTGGTGCTGGGAAAGCTGCACATCTCCTTTCACAAGGATGATGCTGGACCCCACTCTTGCATTAGTTACAAAAATCAAGTAAAAATGGATTACACACTTAGATGGGAGACCTGGAACTATGAAAGTAGTAGAAGGAAATGCAGGAATGTGCTTGGTAACATTGGAAAGGGCAGGGAGGTGAGACCCCAAAACACAGGAAGCAAAGGCAGAAACAGGCAAAGAGGATTACACCAAACTGAAAACCTTCTGCTCAACAAAAGAAGTAATAGGCAGAGTGGGTGGAAGAAACTGTCTGTAAACTATACTTTTGATAATATAATTCCTGGTATATATAAGGAACTTCAATACCAAGAAAGAAAAAAACAATCAAAGGAAAAAACCACTAGTTAAAAATGAGCCCTACAGTGAACACCAGCAAAGACGCTACAGAAAGAATTGAACAGATGAAAAAAAGAAAGAAAAAGAAAGAAAACTTGCTTCAAACAAGCTAGGAAATAAGAATGAAGTCCTAAAACCTGATTCTCTGGATTCCACATAAGTGCTGAGCACATACGTGCTCACGGCCAGTTGCATTTTTAAAAAGAAATAATGCAATGTGTCTTTATGCCACACCAAATATTTCAATGAAAATTTCATAAATTCTTGTTGAGCTCAAGGCTTTTAGAAAGCATGGATGCTTACTGATCTATCTTGTAAGTTGCAGCTTTTGATGCACTCTCCAGATAAAAGGCATAAAACCTGAATATATTAATGTAAAATAATATTCTCTACTTGTGTTTAAACATATGTAGCAGGGATGCTTCTATGTGGTCAACCCAATAAAAAGTCAAACAAGACAGAAAGAAAGGAAGGAAGGAAGGAGGGAAGGAAGGAAGGAAGGAAAGAACAGTGCAGGGGGTTAAATACCCATTGTATGTAATTAATATACACTAGTAAAAATAAAAGGCAAAAATCAGCAATATACTAAAATAGGTATTTTCCAAAGAAGATATATAAATAACAAAGTATATTTTTAAGATGTCTTAACAGCACTATTATCTGGGAACTTCAACTCCACGCCACAGTGAGGTAGCTGACTCCGGCAGAATGACTATTACCAAGATAAGAGCCGGTGAGGATGTGGAGGAAATAGCACCCTGCAAAGCTGTAGGTGGAGCAATCACAGAAAATATTATTTTAAAAATAGAAACAGAAGTACCATAGAATAAGGTGACTCAATTCTGGATATAGAGCAAAAGATTATGAAACTAATACATTGGCAAGACTTCAGGACACTGGAGTTCCATTCACAATAACCAAGACTTGAGTCAGTGCAACTGATAAACAGATGAAGACGATGTGGTACATGTAAGTTAGGGAGTGCCACTCACCCATATAGAGATTGAGGTCCTGTCCTTCACAACAACACATACAGAAGTGACCATTGTTATGGTGGTAGGTAGGATGAACCAGGCACTGACAGACAAATACTGCATAATGTCATTCAACCTGTACATAAGATTCAAAAGGCATATGTGGTGGCAAATGCCATTATTCTCTGTATTTGGGAGAGGCAGGCAGATTTCTGTGAGTTGGTGGCCAGCCTGGTCTATATAGTGAGTTCCAAGACAGATAGGGCTATATAGTGAGACCCTGTCTATAAAGATAGATAGATAGTTAGATAGATAGACAGACAGACAATTGACAGATAGATAGATAGGTAGATAATAGATAGATCAATACATAGATAGATAAATGACTGAAATCATAGAGATTGTAGAATGATCATTATCGGGGGCTGGAAAGAACAAGAAGCAGGGAGTAATTGCTAGAAACCATTCAATGGATACTAATTGTAGTCAGAAGTAAGTTCTGGTGAAACATTGCACAGATGGTGACTACAGACTACAGCAATGTACAGTGCATTCGAAAAAGCTACAAGAAAGATAGTATTTGAAAACCTCACAGACACTTGATAAATGTTTGAAGACAAAGTAGATACATTCATCCCGAGTTAAAAATTGCGCAATGTATACATGCATGCATCAGTGCATTACAGTGGCACACAACAATGCTTTTTGGTTTTACCTATCAGCTAAAAGTAAATTTCAAGTAAAATGGCAACACAGTTAGGACAAGCACCACTAACACGCCTTAATTAATCACCATTCCTTTAATAAGCATCTAGGATATGTTAGGCTGTGGAATGCAACTGTGAACAACAAAGAAACAACCGTCTACCTTTGTTTACATCTTTTCAAATTCACAGGAATAAAGCTGTGTTGGAGTTTAAAAGGAATACCCCAAGGCTGATTCCTTAAGCAACTATTTTCTAGGATTAGAGGTTTTTTGTTTTTGTTTTGTTTTGTTTTTAATGACCCATTCTTCTTTCTCATACCCTGGACATGGTTCTCTCCATGACCTTTCACTGTAAACAGATCACATCTGTTTCTGAGGAGGCTCAGTGATCAGGACAAGTGTGTCTATTCAGGACATCCCCTTGGGGAGTGGTTGAGTAGAATCTGGCACCAAAATTCTTATTGCAATTCCTTGTGTTGCATCCTTGGCGAAAGGGCACCAAGTGAGTGAGTTTCTACAAGGTCATTTCAACAGTCAGAAACTGATGAGCTATGACCTATCAGCTCATACATACAGCTCGTTGGGGAGGGGGTGTTCTTTTAGGAAAAGAGTTCAAAAAAGACTCTTTAATTTGTTTTTTAGGACTTAATGATTACATGAAATAATAATATAAAAATGTATATTTCTTGGACAGCTGAGAAACTGAAATATTTGAGTTGGCAACTGAAAGAAATGAGTAAATCAAAGCAGATATAGTGTCTGTCAACTAATGCCCAATTACTATGGGAAAGAAACCTCAGAAGTTTAACTATGACATTCTAGAACTTGACTCTGCATCACAGGACCTCTCTTTCAAATCCCAGTATCTTCAAGAACTCATTAAGGTCCTTACATGGGCACACGCGCTCGCACGCACACACACACACACATACACACACACACTCACACTCACACTCACGTTCTTCCTTCTGTTCCCAGAAACACACAGGAGACCTTAGGGAGAAGTAGAAACACTCTGTAGAGGCTCAATATCTTATAAAATTCCAAGTTTGACTATATTGTTATGATGGTTTTTAAAATTTAATATCTTGCATATATTGTATAAAACTGAGCTAACTGTGTGATTTGCCCTTAGAATGTGTTGCACTTATTTACACTGATAAGCATGCAAGCTCAATTTCAACAATGTTTCAAAAGGTATGTCTTTTCATACTAAAGAAAAACAAGTAAAGATATTATGCTGTATAATTGAGTGAACTGTAGAGTGAAAAGTGGCTAGCCTTAGCACTGCACACAAAGAGGCATAACCTATTTAAACACTTTGTGGATAGACCTTCCGACAGCTCCTAACAAAATTTATCGGTCTGGACCAGAACTGCTCCTTAGATCTTTACACACTTCATCCACACAGGGATCTCAATCGCCCGTGTCTCTAGAATATAATTCAGTCTTCCCAGACCTAGAGAGATGGCAGATGGCAATGCCACCTTACTCCTCACCAAGAATACATAAAATAGTTTCAGAGGTTCATGCTACTTTAGAAATGTCCCGTCTGAAGCCTGGATACTTCTTAAGATGCAGGCCCATCTCTTGTTTCAAATATTAGTAAATGTTTTCTATCTTTTTATCCTCACGTAAAATGTTAGTTAAAATAACTCAACTATTAGCCACTGAAGCCATCTGCGAGCAACAGGATAGGAGCCCCACCACCACCACCAATACGTCCCTCCACACCACCATAACCATCACCACTACATCCATTCCACCATCACCAAACCACCCATCCACACCATTACCACCAATACATCCCTCCACACCACCACCATCACTACACCCACACCACTACCACCAATACCCCCACACTCCACCACCAATACATCCACATTGAAATCCAAGCACCTGAGAAGTATTCTGAGATGGGAAGAATTGCCAAGGTGGCAGGTTAATCACAAAATATTTTACCAAAAAATTTCAGAGAAGAAATAGAGACAAAAACACAAGCTGGGGACAGTGCAAGGCAGGGACTGTATCACAAGGAACAGCAGCTGGAAATGAGTGACAGCTGGGACAGACAAAGGGATGGGTCCTGGCAGCTTCCAGAGGAGGGGAGCTATTATATTTGGACATTTTGATACTTGGACTTTTGACTTTCAAAACGAATAGATAATAAACTAATATTTTAATGCAGTAATAGGAAGTGACCAGAATTAAGAATTCAGAGCTCTGCCAGAATGTTCATAGTACATATTAATTTAAAAGTAAACAAATAAATTTTTAAAATTGTTAGAAAATACTATGAGGGCGATGATTTGTTGATGATTTGTGGGTGGTAGCACAGCATCCTCATCATGAGTGAGCATGAAAGGATATGAGGCCCAGCTATGGGATGATCATGAATTAGTTGACAGTGAGCCAGACAGAAAATGCTGTTATCTTAGCTCATGAAATTACAGTCTGGAGTTTCATCAAGAAAAAAAGAACACTTCATGAGTGTGTTCCTTGCTGCTTATAATGGATTTTTAAATTTTGTTTCTTTAAAAAACAGAAGATGTCCAAAGAGGACCTGGGCTTGGGTGGGTCAGGGTTATTTTTTGACATGGGGTCCTTTGGAGCTGAGACATGGACATGAAGCACGTCGTTTGGTCAAACAGCCCTGCATGTTCTGGGGCAACTATTTTATGCTCAAAAAACATTGAACTATCAATAAAACATTGGCGAGAGGTTGGAACAGCTTTCCTCGCAGTTCTACCTCAATATTGCACTCACAAAGAGATGCCATTTATAGCTTTAGATTTATTTAATGCTATGGAGTCTGTGCAAATACAAATGACCTCCCCTTACTTGCTCAGTGATGGTGAATAATTCCTTTTCTTCCCTGACCCACCCTTCGAGCTACCCTTCTACAAAGACCTGAACATTGTTTTCATATTTATTGCAGCTGTTCATATGCCTACTTCTTTCTTCAGATGGCGTGTCTCATGAGGACAAGATTTATTGTCTCTTCTGTGTCTATGTCCTCACTGTTTGTACGATAGTGGGCATTTGTAAATGTGTCTCCTATTAGTCTTGCTACCAGTATCCTTCAACCTCATCTTGCCTTGTACCTGAGGGAAGTGAATCACCGTTTACAAGATCACAATTTGCCTGGATTTAACCTAGCTGGTAGGGCTGTCCTACACATTTCAGATGGGCAAAAACTTGCATCATTTAATTTGAATATGTATACTGATTATAACCAACTTCAACCTCTGGACACATCAGGTTTTGTTTGGTTGGCTTATTTATATACAAACATATATACAGAAATATATTACATTATTATATACTATATATAACATTACATATCATAGTATAGTATATACTATAGATGTGTATTATATATACAAAAATATACTCTTAAGAAAATTAATAAACTGAATAAAATCCCCAAATAAAACATTAAGGGGAATTTTTTTTCTCGTTTTAAGGCTTTGATAAAAGGCTATTTTTAAACAAAACTCTATACATATGAAGTTAGTACACTAAAGTAAACATCTTTTTCCTAACTTTCTGTACCACAGGATTAAAAAAAACTACAAAGCCCTTTGAACAGTGACTTGTTATTGATAGAATTATAGAGCACTTCCTGAAAAGCAAACCATTTCCCTGGCTCCTGACCCACTTGAGATCTTCACTAGCACCAACAGAGCGAAGACTAAGACCAGAGAATGGGCAGCACGTGTGCCCACATCCTCTCTCCAGTGGCACCTGACGTCAGCCTATGGATCATGTGGGAAAGGCTGTGTCTAGTGCTAACTGCTGAAGTTAACATGGATAGAGAGGGAGCTGTCTATGGGAGTGCAAGCCTGTCATCCCAACACTACAGGGTGTGTGCCAGGAGATTAATACAAGTTTGAGGCCAGCCTGGTCTACATAGTTGAGTTCCAGGGTAACTAGGGTTATATATTGAAATCCTGTTTAAAAAAAAAAAGAAAGAAAGAAAGAAAGAAAAGAAAAGAGAAAGAAAAAAAGAAAGAAAGAAAGAAAGAAAGAAAGAAAGAAAGAAAGAAAGAAAGAAAGAAGAAATTTCCAGGCTCGGTAGTACATGCCATTAAACTCAGCACTCAGGAGGCAGAGGCAGATGGAATTCTGGGCCAGCATGATCTACAGAGTTAGTTCCAGAACAGCTACATAATGAGACCCTGCCTTATGATAAAAAGGGATAAAAGGGCCAGGTGGTGAAAGTGCACACTTTTAATCCCATCACTCGGGAGGCAAAGGCAAGCAGATCTTTATGAGTTTGAGGCCAGCCTGGTTTACAGAGTGAGTTCTAGGACAGCCAGGGCTACCCAGGGAGACCCTGTCTCAAAAAAATTAAATTTAATTTAAAAAAAGAAAGAAAGGGGGAGATGGAGAGAGGGAGGGAAAAAAAGAAAGGGAGGAAGAGTACTGGAGCCATGCTTATACAATGTTCTGAAATCCTTCTGAATAATCACGGTCTCTCACGTTTTAATCTCACTCAGGTTTTTGAAAATCTTTTCAATGAAAAGCTAAGTTGACTATAAAAATGTTCTTTCTAACCTCAGGTGATGCCTTGTGCTAACCCAGACCATTTATCCTTAGTCAATTCTCCCCCAGTGTCAGAACAAGAGAGCACACACCTTCACCCCATACTTGAAGATTAAAACGTAACCCACTGTACTCTACAGTGTATGTGGCCACTTGATACAAGCTAGTTCAAGTGTTTCCCACCTCAACACCTTTCCTCCCTTTTATTTAAACAACAGAAAAGATTTCTTGACACTCTGCTACGTGCTACACATAGCTGTTGGCACATCCGAAATGCTATCTGTTCTTACATGTACTGAAAGGTAGGCATGAAGTGTAGTGCGCTGCAATGCGATACATGTGACTGAGCCACTGGGAGTCTGTGGGAGATGGTTTACACTAGAATCCCAGGGGTTTAGGGCTGAGCTAAGTATGAGAAGCTTCTTTACGTATCAAAGTTTTATTTCAATAAGGACAGAGCCCTGGCAGGAGGAAACAGTTTGAAAGCCCATGAACAGGATAGTGTGGGAGATGTACACTTCGCAATGGCATAACATAAACACATAACACATAACATAACGTAAACATAAACAGAATGAATACACCATGTTATTCTACCCCAAATAACAATGATAAAGGATGAGTGGCTTCAGAGGAAAAGGGTAACTACAACCCCCAGTTACCTCTGAACACAGGCCTGCACCACCACCACCACCGTGAATGCAATGCATGGGGCAGTCTGTGGATGACGCAGTGGAGGAAGTCACCAGCAGTTAAAGCCTGGAGGCCAGGCATGCCAAGGAGCCTGAAGTGCCTGGGAAAGCCCTTCCTTGGAAAGAACCGTCCCACCCCTATGCAGACAAGGCCTCATTGAGAAGCACTGCTCTAGGCCTTGCAGCATCAAACACTTCCTCTTCATTCTTTTCTCTGTGTCTCAAGAGCCAGAGCTTCCGTTGGGTCCTGTTTACAGATGGTGAGAGTCACAACTAGAGTCATGCACGCCAAGCCCAAATTGCAAAGCCCCGCTTCATCCATCTGGTGGATTTATTATGTGAAACGTAGATGCAATCGATAAGGAGAATAGATAAGAAAACAGTGTGAAAACCCAGGCCCAGAAGATGAAGTCCAGAAAGGGCTGAGTGCTTAGCAGCATCACCGGCTGCAGAAAAGCAATGACTGAGCAAATCTCTGTTCTTGGCCCAGTAGTGACTATAGAAGGTGGTAGCTCTGTCACTAGGAATGCATTCAAGGCTGAATAGGGGCTTCAGATTTCAAGTAGACCTCATCCATTCTTTTAGTAAATCTGACAATGAATGAATGAATGTTGCTTTGATGGGATAGTTGGGTTATACCAGCACATATCTGTACCTACTGTTCATGTCTATGTCAAGGGATTACTTGTAGGGAAGAGCTATACAGTGTGTAGTGGGGGGAGGAGGAGGTAGAGGAGGGAGGGAGAGAGAGGGAGAGAGAGAGGGGGAGGAGAGGGGGAGCGCATATGTGTATGCATATATGTATGCATGTGTGTTATGTATGTATGAGAGAGAGAAAATGTGTGTGTATGTATGTGCGTTCATGTGCCTTTCACAAATAATGTGATAACTTTCTACTACAATTCGTGGCATAATTTAGGTAAAATTTATAAGAACATCTATGTGGCACGAAAGTGACAATGTGGCCAATGTGTGTGATAGTCTTCCTTATCAGCACAACACTCATCCTTTATTATGTCAGAATGAGGACTGGTCTTTTCAAATGTTTCTTGCTATAAACCAAGATATGCATAGCATGTCATGTTAGCTCTTCAGTTTGACTTACTAGGGTCTCAATGACTCCTTCTGAGCAACCCCACAAACCATCTGGACATAGTGTGAGCCCAGCATCGCCCTGCTTTCTCACACCCACTCCCTTCCACCCTGTCACTTTTCTAAACAGGAAATCCATTGACCCAACTGTAGAAGCAAGGAACAGTAAATGTTTGTCAAGTCACATCCAACAAAGCAGCATTGTTAGAAATTGCTTTATAAATATCAATGATGGTAAAGTTATTTTTTAAAAAGCACTATACATGAATTTTAACTTTGTAAAAATAACAAGTTTGAGTATTTTTAATGGGAACAAACATAATACATGTTTTCATATCTCTACCTCAAAATGCTTATTATACTTTATATATCTCAGAAAAAATTTGCCTTACTAGGTTTTCTTTAATCTGTTGCTTTGTTGCATAGATATTAAAAGCCAAATAATAATTAAATCCCTATGATCTTTTTCAAAGCAAACACGGAACACATTTACTGAAGAAATTTGTTGAAGTGTTTTTTACTGAACACAGTTTTGAAAAAAAACTTACTGTAAAAAAATGACATTTGGGGACAGTGTTGTGTCATCACAGAATGAAATAAAGGCTTTGCTCTTCTAAGGGGAGGCTTGGAAATACCAACATACAGTTCAACAAGCTCAAAAAACATTGCAGAGAGATTCCATTGTCCCTTAAGATAGTTAGCTTCAACTCGTAAAAACACTAGTGTCTAAGGGCAGAAAATTACAATGGCTTCCTGTAAGAGCCTCCTCTCTGCTCTCGAGCTAATTTAAACAATATGGCAAAACTCCAACTCAAACAGTTTTAAAATGCCTATTATTTAAAGATTGATCTCCACATTTATCTGTCAATAGTGACTCTCTTCTGCTTCTAGTCCCACATGTTTTATTGCCTCACATAAAACAAAAAGAAACTTTAATGTACTCTAATGTACTGCTATCCACCACCACCACCCCTGGTGTGTGTGTGTGTGTGTGTGTGTGTGTGTGTGTGTGTGTGTGTGTGTGTGTGTGTGTTTTCTGCTTTGTCTTGGAAGACAGCAAGAAAGAGCTAAACATAGCACCTTACAGATATGTGTGGGGATTTGTGAAACTGGATGTGTTTGCAAAGCCACTTAAAAAAAGTGTTGATCAGGCTATAGTCTTTTGTTTTTGTCTGTTGTGTTGGCATTACAGAAGTGCTAGAACATTGCAGTAATGCTGATACCTTTTTAAAACAAAAATTAAATTATAAAATAACATCTATGTATCTCAAACATACCAAGTGTTGTTCTGAAATTAATTTAATTCACTCTTAATTAACAGTTATGTACTATGGGAGAGAGGGTGAGGCCAAACTGATTTTCATTTGAGACAAATGAGCTACAATGAATATCAGTATTTGTAAGTGGGCATATGGGACAGAAAAATGTACTACACACTAATCCAAGCACACATCCTGAAGTCTGACTGCCACTTACCTGCTGCCTAGTTTTAAGTCCCCTCACTTCTCTGACTTTGTTCTCCTATCTATAATATAATAAAATAAATAGATAACATATGAAAGTAAATATAAATGTAAAATAAATGTTACACACATATATGTATGTGTATCACATCTATGTGTATGTCATATAATAGAGCAAAATGTAAATCGCTAAAGCTATCTTTAAAGACTGAAAGTGAAAAGGCACTGAGAGGTGTGATGGGGATTAGCTCCCTTCCATCTTTTTTCTCCAGCATTTGCTTCTTCTACTTTGAGAAGCAGAACCG